>NW_015440187.1:4531-16932 GCF_001577835.2 Coturnix japonica | reverse complement strand
TATGGGGCAGCTATGGGGCAGGGTTATAGGGCAGCTATGGGGCAGATGTGGGGTATCTATGGGGTATCTATGGGGCAGATATGGGGCAGCTATGGGGCAGCTATGGGGTGTCTATGGGTCACTATGGGTCTCTATGGGCCTCTATAGGGCAGCTATGGGTCTCTATAGGGTCTCTATAAGGCAGCTATGGGTCACTATAGGGCTCTATGGGTCTCTATGGGGCAACTATGGGTCACTATAGGGCTCTATGGGTCTCTATGGGGCAGCTATGGGTCACTATAGGGCTCTATGGGCCTCTATGGGGCAGCTATGGGTCTCTATGGGTCACTATGGGTCTCTATGGGGCAACTATGGGTCACTATAGGGCTCTATGGGTCTCTATGGGGCAGCTATGGGTCACTATAGGGCTCTATGGGTCTCTATGGGGCAGCTATGGGGTATCTATGGGGCAGCTATGGGGTATCTATGGGGTGTCTATGGGGTCTTTATGGGGCTGCAATGGGACAGCAATGGGGCAGCTATGGGGTACCTATGGGGTGTCTATGGGGCAGCTATGGGGCAGCACTCACCTCAATGGCTTCCCGCGATGCCGTGGGGTGTCTATGGGGCCGAAGGTTGTGGGGCTGCATGGGAACAATGGGGTCAATCTATGGGGCTTGGGGGTGGGTCCACGCTATGGGGCAGCGCCCCACATCTGCCCCATAGATCTCACCTCCAATGGGGGCTGTGGCCCCACGGTGCCTCGTCCTCCTCCTCTTCCTCTTCTTCATCCCATGGGTCGATGTGGGGCCGGAGGGGGCTGTGGGGTGGGGTGATAGGGGAGCTCTGCCCCATAGCCCAGCCCCATAGCGAGGCCCACAGGTGCCATAGGGCGGCCATGCAGCTCTGGATGGGGAGAGAGGAGGGAAAGTGTGGGGTGATGTGGGGCAGCTATGGGGGGAGTTATGGGGCTGGGGGGTGATGTGGGGCTATGGGGCAGGTTATGGGGCAGGCTATGGGTGACTATAGGTCTCTATGGGGCAGCTATGGGTCACTATAGGGCTCTATGGGTCTCTATGGGGCAGCTATGGGTCACAATAGGGCTCTATGGGTCTCTATTGGGCAGCTATAGGTCTCTATGGGGCAGCTATGGGGCAGGCTATGGGTGACTATAGGTCTCTATGGGGCAGCTATGGGTCACTATAGGGCTCTATGGGTCTTTATTGGGCAGCTATAGGTCTCTATGGGGCAGCTATGGGGCAAGCTATGGGTGACTATAGGTCTCTATGGGGCAGCTATGGGTCTCTATGGGTCTCTATGGGGCAGCTATGGGTCTCTATGGGTCTCTATGGGGCAGCTATGGGTCTCTATGGGTCTTTATGGGTCTCTATGGGTCTCTATGGGGCAGCTATGGGTCTCTATGGGTCTCTATAGGGCAGCTATGGGTCTCTATGGGTCTCTATGGGTCTCTATGGGTCTGACCTGTATGATGCTGGCCCCCCTCCTGAGCCCCACATCCAATAGCCGGCTATAGGGCTGCTATGGGTCAGTCTATGGGTCTCTATGGGTCTCTATGGGGCAGCTATGGGTCTCTATGGGTCTCTATGGGTCTGCTATGGGTTTCGTATGGGTCTCTATGGTCCTGGACCTGTAATGATGCTGGGCCCCCCCCTGAGCCCCACATCCAATAGCGGCTATAGGGGTGCTATGGTCAGTCTATGGGTCTCTAATGGGTCCTCTATGGGGCAGCTATGGGTCTACTAAATGGGTTCTCTATGGGTTCTCTATAGGGCAGGCTCATGCGGTCAGTCTATGGTCTCTATGGTCTGACCTGTAATGATGCCTGGCCCCCCCCCTCTGAGCCCACATCCAGATAGCTCGGCTTAGGGCTGCTATGGTCAGTCTATGTCTCTTAATGGGGGGTTTTTCTTTCTTATGGGGCAGCTAATGGTCTCTATGGGTCTCTATGGGTCTGACCTGTTAAATGATGCTGGCCCCCCTCATGAGCCCACCATCCAATCGCCCGCTATAGGGCTGCTATGGGTCAGTCTATTGGTCTCTATAGGCCAGCATTATGGTCCTCTAATGGGTCTCTATGGGGCCACGCTATGGGTCTCTATGGGTTTCTCATGGGTCCTCTATCGGGCAGCTATGGGGCAGCTTATCCGGTCGACCTGTTATGAATGCTGGCCGCCCCCCTGAGCCCCAGCAGATTCCATAGCCGGCTATAGGGCCGCTTATGGGTCAGTCTAAATGGGTCTCTATAGGTTCTCTATGGGTCTTCTATGGGGCAGCTATGTTCTTCTATGGTCTCTATAGGCAGCTATGGTCCTCTATGGGTCTCTATGGTCTCTATGGGTCTCAATGGGCAGCGCTATGGGTCTCTATGGGTCTCTGATGGGTTTCTATGGGTCTGACCTGTATGATGCTGGCCCCCTGCCTGAGCCCCAACATCCAAATAGGGCTATAGGGCCGCTATGGGTCAGTCTATGGGTCCTCTATGCGGTCTCTATGCGGCAGCTATGGGGCAGCTAAATGGGGCTAGCTATGGTCTGACCTGTATGATGCTGGCCCCTTCCTGAGCCCCCATCCAATAAGCGCTATACGGGGCTTGCTATGGGTCATCTATGGGTTCTCTATAAGGGCAGCTATGGGTCTCTATGGGTCCCCTCCTATTGGGGCCCAGCTATGGGTCTCTCATGGGCTTTCTATGGGTGCTCTTAATGGGGCAGCTATGGGCAGCTATGGTCTGAACCTGTATGATCGCTGGGCCCCCCTCTCTGAGCCTCAGCATCCAATAGCGGCTATGGGCTGCTATGGGTCAGGTCTATGGTTGTCCTGCTAATAGGAGCTATGGTCTCTAATGGGTCGTCTATGGGGCAGCTATGGGTCTCTATGGCTTTCTATGCGGTCCATCTATCGGGCAGCCTAATGGGGCAGCTATGGGTCTTTGCACCTGTATGATGCTTGGCCCCTCCTGACCCACCATGCCAATAAGCCCGGCTTAATAGGGCGCGCTATGGGTCAGTCTATGGGTCTCTATAGGTCTCTATGGGTCTCTAATGGGGCAGCTATGGGTCTCTGATGGGTCTCTATAGGAGTCTATGGGTCTCCTATGGGTTCTCTATGGGTCTGACCTGATGATGCTGGCCACCCCCTCCTAGCCCAACACTCAATAGCCGGCTATAGGGACGCTATGGTCACGTCTATGGGTCTCATATGGTCTCCTATGGGTCAGTCCTATGGGTCCTCTATGGTCGTCTATGTGGGTCTCTATGGGTTGACCTTGTAATGATGCTGGCCCCCCTCCTGAGCCCCACATCCAATAGCCGGCTATAGGGCCGCCATCTGGCCGCCCTCCTCATGGGCTCCGTCCTCAATAGGGATCCCGCTGTGGGGCGGCGCCGTGGGCAGGGATCCAACATGGCCGACAGCAACGGGACCAGGTCCGGGGGGAGAGCTGTGGGGCGGAATATGGATCCTATAGAGCCCCATAGGGACATAATGGGGCCCCATAGGGGTATAGGGACCCCATAGGGACCCCATAGGGACACAATGGGACCCTATAGGGACCCCATAGGGAGATATAGGGCCCCATAGGGGCACAATGGGGAGATATAGGGTCCCCATAGGGAATATAGGGTCCCCATACCGAGAGACATTTGGGGCCCACTAGGGACCCATAGGGAGATATTGGGTCCCCATAGGGAGATATAGGGCCCCATAGGGGCACAATGGGGCCCCATAGGGAGACACTGGGACCCCAAAGGGACCCCATAGGGAGATATAGGGTCCCCATAGGGACCCATAGAGATATAGGGATCCTATAGGGACCCCATAGAGATATAGGGACCCCATAGGGAGATATAGGGACCCCATAGGGAGATATAGGGACCCCATAGAGATATAGGGACCCCATAGGGAGCCGATAGGGACCCCATAGGGAGACACTGGGACCCCATGGGGACACCATAGAGATATAGGACCCCATAGGGAGATATAGGGACCCCATAGAGATATAGGGACCCCATAGGGAGATATAGGGACCCTACGGGAGACAACTGGCGGCCCCATAGGGAGAATATAGGTCCCCAAAGGGGACCCAATTGACGAGATCTAGGGATCCTAATAGGGACCCCATTTAGAGATATAGGCGTAACCCCATAGGGAGATATAGGGACCCCATAGAGATATAGGGACCCCATAGGGAGATATAGGGACCCCATAGAGATATAGGGACCCCATAGGGACACATAGGGATCCCGCTGTGGGGCGGCGCCGTGGGTCAGGATCCAACATGGCCGACAGCAACGGGACCAGGTTACCCGGTGGGAGAGCTGTGGGGTGGAATATGGGATCTATAGGGCCCATAGGGACATAATGGGACGCCTAATAGGGCCCTATACGAATATAGGGCACATGGGGACCCATAGGGACCCCATAAGACACCACATTGGGACCCCATAGGGACCCCATAGGGACACAATGGAGCCCTATAGAGACCCTATAGGGATCCCATAGGGAGACATTGGGGAACACCCAATAAGGGACCCATAGAGGATATAGGGATCCTATAGGGACCCCATAGGGAGATATAGGGCCCCATAGGGAGACACTGGGGCCCCATAGGGAGATATAGGGTCCCCATAGGGACCCCATAGAGATATAGGGATCCTATAGGCGGACCCCCATAGAGATAATAGGGACCACCATAGTGGGAAGATATAGGGACCGCCATAGAGATATAGGGAGCCCCATAGGGACACATAGGATCCGCTGTGGGGCGGCGCCGTGGGTCAGGATCCAACATGGCCGACAGCAACGGGACCAGGTCCGGGGGGAGAGCTGTGGGGCGGAATATGGATCCTATAGGGCCCCATAGGGACACAATGGGGCCCCATAGGGGTATAGGGACCCCATAGGGACACAATGGGACCCTATAGGGACCCCATAGGGAGATATAGGGCCCCATAGGGGCACAATGGGGAGATATAGGGTCCCCATAGGGAGATATAGGGTCCCCATAGAGAGACATTGGGGCCCCATAGGGACCCCATAGGGAGATATTGGGTCCCCATAGGGAGATATAGGGCCCCATAGGGGCACAATGGGCGCCATAGGGAATCACCTGGGCAACCCCAAAGGGACCCATAGGGAGATATGGGTTCCCCCATAGGGACCTCCAATAGAGATAAGGGATCCTATAGGGACCCCATAGGGAGATATAGGGCCCATAGGGAGACCACTGGGGCCCCATAGGAGATATAGGGTCCACATAAGGGCCCATAGGATATAGGGATCCATAGGGACCATAGGGGAGATATAGGGCCCCATAGGGAGACACTGGGACCCCATAGAGATATAGGGACCCCATAGGGACACAATGGGACCCTATAGGGACCCCATAGGGAGATATAGGGACACCATAGGGACCCCATAGAGGGGATATAGGGCCCCACAGAGAGACATTGGGACCCAATAGGGATCCCATAAGGGCACATAGGTAGACATTGGGGCCCTATAGGGAGATATAGGGACCCATAGGGCACATAGGGATCTGCTCGTGGCGGCGCCGTGGGTTTCTCAAGGAATCCAACATGGCCGACAGCAGCGGGACCGGGTCTGGGGGGAGAGCTGTGGGGTGGAATATGGATCCTATAGGGCCCCATAGGGACATAATGGGACCCTATAGGGCGCGCTATAAGATATAGGTCCATGGGACCCATAGGGACCCAATAAGGACCATTGGGACCCCATTTAAAAAAGGACCCCATAGGGACACAATGGAGCCCTATAGAGACCCTATAGGATCCCATAGGGAGACATTGGGGGCCCCATAGGGACCCCATAGAGATATAGGGATCCTATAGGGACCCCATAGGGAGATATAGGGCCCCATAGGGAGACACTGGGGCCCCATAGGGAGATATAGGGTCCCCATAATTGGACCCATAGAGATATAGGGACCCCATAGGGACCCCATAGAGATATAGGGACCCCATAGGGAGATATAGGGACCCCATAGAGATATAGGGACCCCATAGGGAGATATAGGGACCCCATAGAGATATAGGGACCCATAGGGACACATAGGGAATCCCGCCGTGGACGGCCGGGCGTGGGTCAGGATCCAACATGGCCGACAGCAACGGGAGAACAGGTCCGGGGGGAGAGCTTGTGGGGCGGAATATGGAATCCTCATAAGAGCCCCATACGGGGACATAATGGGAGCCACCATAAGGGGTATAGGGACCCATGGACCCATAGGGAACAAATGGACCCTATAGGGACCATAGGGAGATTAGGGCCCATAGGGGCACAAATGGGGAGATGATAGGTCCCCATAGGGAGATATAGGGTCCCATTCAGAGAGACATTGGGCCCCATAGGGACCCCATAGGGAGATATTGGGTCCCCATAGGGAGATATAGGGCCCCATAGGGGCACAATGGGGCCCCATAGGGAGACACTGGACCGGGCCAAAAGGACCCCATAGGGAGATACTAGGGTTCCCCAACGGGACCCCATAGAGATAATAGGGATCTATAGGGGACCCCATAGGAGATATAGGCCCATAAGTGGAGACACTGGGGCCCATAGGAGATATAGGGTCCACATAGGGACCTCATAGAGATATAGGGATCCTTCTAGGGACCCATAGGGAGATATAGGGGCCCGCATAGGGAGACACTGGGACCGCCATAGAGATATAGGGACCCATACGGGACACAATGGACCCTATAAGGGACCCCATAGGAGATATAGGGACACATAGGGAACCCCCATAGAGGGATATAGGGCCCCACAGAGAGACATTGGGACCCCAATACGGGATCCCATAAGGGCACATCAGGTAGACATTGGGGCCTATAGGGAGGATATAGGGACCCCATAGGGACACATAGGGATCCTGCTGTGGGGCGGCGCCGTGGGTCAGGATCCAACATGGCCGACAGCAGCGGGACCGGGTCTGGGGGGAAGACTGTGGGGTGGGGAATATGGATCCTATAGGGCCCCATAGGGACATAATGGGACCCTATAGGGACCCTATAGAGATATAGGGCCCCATGGGGACCCCATAGGGACCCCATAAGGACACATTGGGACCCCATAGGGACCCCATAGGGACACAATGGAGCCCTAATAGAGACCTATACGGGATCCCATATGGGAGACTTGGGGCCCCATAGGACCCCATAGAATTACTAGGGATCCTATAGGACCCATAGGGAAGATATAGGGCCCAATACGGAGACACTGGGGCCCCATAGGGAGATTATGGGCCCCATATGGGACCCCATAGAGATATAACGGGATCCTAAAGGGAACATAGAGATATAGGACCCTCATAGGGAGATTAATTAGGGACCCATAGAGCTATACGGACCCCATAGGGAGAATAGGGACCCATAGAGATATAGGGACCCATAGGGGACACATAGGGATCCCGCCGTGGGGCGGCCGCCGTGGTCAGGATCAACATGGCGACAGCGAACGGACCAGGTTCCGGGGGGAGAGCCTGTTGGCGGCGGAATAATGGATTTCCTATAGAAGCCCAATAGGGACATAATGGGGCCTCCATAGGGATAGGGACCCCATAGGACCCCATAGGGAACACAATGGGACCCATGTTTTTTTTNAGCAATGACACCGAAGTGGCGGCCATGATGGCGGGTGTATCTATATATCTCGCGATATTGGCGGACGTTCAGCTGGGTGACTGGCCTATTTGGAGCTGGCGGCCGACGGGGACACGTGGACGGACATCAAACGGGGACGGCTGCCACTGTGCCTTAATATTAATTTCTATCATTTTTCTCCTTATATCTTCTTTATTGGTCCCTATGGGTTCACTAATCTCTATGAGGTCCGTATGCCTACTATCATCCTCTATGGGTCCCTAATCTCTATAGGGGTCCCTTATATCTCCCTATGGGTCCCTATATTCCTATGGGCTCCAATGTTATACCCATTGGTATCCCATGGTCTATTGGTTCCATTGGTTGCCATTGGTTCCTTGGGGTGCCATGGGTTCCTATATCTCTGTGGGTCCCTTATGGGGTCTATATCTCTATGAGGTACTATATCTCTATGAGGTCCCTCATATACTCCCTATGGTCCCTATATCTCTATTCGGGTCCCTATGGGTCCTATATCTCCCTATGGTTCATATCTCTTATGTGGGGATCCCTATATCTCCTGTATTGGGTCCCTATTTGGGTCCCTATATCTCTATGGGTTTGGGCCTATATCTCCCTACTGGGGTCCCTATATCTCTTATGGAGTCTTATATCTTATTGGCTCCCTATGGCGGTCCCTATATTTATTGGCGCGATTGTGTGGTTTTTACCTGATATAATCTCTATGTATCATCATCTCTAGTTGCGTCCCATATGGGTCACCTATATCTCTTAGGGGTCCTATATCTCCCTATGGGGGGTCTATTTTGGTCCTAGGGTCCTATATCTAACTTGGGTCCCAATTTCCCGATGGGTCCCTTATTCTCTATGTGTTGTGTTGTGGGTTGGATGGGGTCCCTAATGTTATCTCATGGGTCCCTATATCTCCCTAAGGGGGGTCCAACATCATGAGTTTTTTTTATGTGGGTTCCATATGGGTCCCTATATCTCTATGGTGTGTTTCTATTATTTTCCCTATAGATGATCCCTATGGTTGTCCCTAATCTCATGGGGTTGTCCCCTATTTTCTATGGGGGTGCGCGTTGGGGATAATCTCCTTATGGGTGGTCCTAATGGGTGGCGCGTATGGATTTTATGGGTGCTTGTATTTGTTCATATGTCCCAATATGGGGGCCCTAGTATTTTTTGGATGGGGTCCATATTTCCTATGGGTCCCTATAATCGTCTATCGGGGGTCCCCTAATCTAAATATGAAGTCGGCCTATGGGCTTTTGTATATCTCTATAGGGGTTTTTCTATGGGCGCAGTGATTTCTATCGGAGTCCCTCTATGGAGATCCCTATATCTCTATGGAAGTCCGGTTTATAGATCTCCCTATGGTCCTATATTATGGTCCTATGGGGTGCATATATCTCTATGGCGGTCCCTATACTCCCTATGGGTCCCTATATCTCTTATGGGGTCCCTATATCTCTATGTGGTCACCTATCTCTATGGGTCCTCATGTTCCCTATATCTCTATGGCAGTTTTTATTTGATCTCCCCTATGGGGTCCTATACCTCCTTGGGTCCCTGAGTGAGGCGTGGCGTTAGTTTATTTTATGTCCTTATGGGGTCCCAATATATCTCCCTATGGGCCATATATCTTCATGGTCCCTATGGGGTCACTCATACTCCCTATAGGGTCCCTATATGCCCCTATGGGCCCAGGTCTCCCTATTGGGGTGTGTTTCCTATGGGTCCTATATCTTTATGGGGTCCCTATATCTCCGCTTCTTTTGATCTCGTAGTGTGTCCCTAATATCTCCCTTGGGGCCCTATATCTCTAGTTTTTGGGGTTTTTTCCCCCCCTATATCTCCCTATGGGGTCCCTATATCTCTATGGGGTCCCTATATCTCCTTATGGGGTCGGTTGAGTATCTCATTGGATCCCATATATCAATCCTTATGCGGTCCCGTATAATTCCCCTATGGGCGTATATCCATTGGATCCCATTGGGTCTATTGGGTTCCATTGGTGCCATGTGTGGGTCCTATTGGTGCCATTGGTCTATATCTCTGTGGTCCCTATGCGTCCCTATAATCTCTTAGGGTCCCTACATCCTCTATTGGGGTCCCTATATCCCTATAGGGGTCCCTAATATTCTCTATGGGGTGCCCTATGGGTACCCTATAGTTTATGGGTCCCTATATCTCTATGGTCCTATATCTCCTTATGGGGTCCCTATGGGTCCCTATATCTCTTTATAGATCCCTATATTCTCCCTATGGTTCGGTCTCCTATAATCTCTATGGGCCATATAATCCCTTATGGGTCCTATGGGTCCCTATATCTCTATGGGGGTCCCTTATTTGTTCCCTTAATCTCTAAGGGTGGTCCCATGTATTGTTCCAATGGGTCCCTATATCTCTATGGGTTTTTTTTGGGGTCCCTATATCTCCCCTATGGGTCCTAATCTCTATGGGGTCCCTATGAGTCTCTTTATATCTCATGGATCCCTATATCATCCCTAGGGGTTATATCCTTATTGGGTCCCTATGGGGTCCATATAAATCTCTATGGGTCCACTATATCTCCCTATGGGTTCCCTATATCTCTATGGGCCCACTATGGTGTCCCTATTATTCTCATATGGGTCCCTATATCTCCCTATGGTCTCCCGTATGGCGGTCCCTAATATCTCATACTGGGTCCCTAATATCTCTATGGGTCCCTATATCTCCTTATGGCGGTCCCACTGGGTTTTCGCATCTATATTTCTCTATGGGGCCCTATATCTATATGGGGTACCCTTATCGGGTCCCTATCACTCTATAGTTCCCATATATCTTCCAGTGTTGTTCGCCTATATCACTATGGGGTCCCTATAATCTCTAGTGGGGTTTTTGTGCCCTATGGAGGCCTATATCTCTATGGGGTTTCTATTGGGGTCCCTAATCTTCCTGTTTGTCTCTTTTAGGCGGTCCCAATTATCTCTTTATCGTCCCTATAATCATCCTATGGGGTCCCTTATATCTCTATGGGTCCCTATGGGGTTCGCCACTTCCGGTGTCATGGCCGCCATTTCCTGTGTCATGGCCGCCACTTCCGGTGTCATGGCTGCCACTTCCTGTGTCATGGCCGCCATTTCTGGCATCCTGGCCGCCATTTTTTGTGTCATTGCCACCATTTCCGGTGTCATGGCCGCCATTTTTTGTGTCATTGCTGCCACTTCCGGTGTCATGGCCGCCATTTCCGGCATCCTGGCCGCCATTTTTTGCATCATTGCCGCCATTTCCGGTGTCATGGCCGCCATTTTTTGTGTCATTGCTGCCACTTCCGGTGTCATGGCCGCCTCCTCTGCATCCCCCGCCATCATGGCCGCCATTTCTGGTGTCATTGCTGCCACTTCCGGTGTCATGGCCGCCATTTCTGGTATCATGGCCGCCATTTCTGGTGTCATGGCCGCCATTTTTGGTATCATGGCCGCCACTTCCGGTGTCATGGCTGCCATTTTCGCCATCATGGCCGTCATATTTGGTGTTATGGCCGCCATTTTCGCCGTCATGGCTGCCATTTCCGGTGTCATGGCCGCCATTTTCGCCGTCATGGCTGCCATTTCCGGTGTCATGGCCGCCATCTTGACCCTAATGTCCTCCATTTCTGGCGCCATCTTGGGCCTCAAGACCTCCATTTCCTCCCCCATCACTTCCGGTCTCTCAGCCGCCATCTTGGGACACATGGCCGCCATCTTGGGCCTCAAGGCCTCCATTTCCGGCTCCATCACTTCCGGTCTCCCGGCCGCCATCTTGGATCTCATGGCCGCCATCTTGGGCCTCAAGGCCTCCATTTCCGGCGCCATCTTGGCCCTCACGTCCTCCATTTCTGGCTCCATCACTTCCGGTCTCCCAGCCGCCATCTTGGGTTTCAAGGCCTCCATTTCTGCCACCATCTTGGATCTCATGTCCTCCATTTCCTCCCCCATCACTTCCGGTCTCCCGGCCGCCATCTTGGATCTCCTGGCCGCCATCTTGGACCTCGAGGCCTCCATTTCCTCCCCCATCACTTCCGGTCTCCTGGCCGTCATCTTGGCCCTCATGTCCTCCATTTCCTCCTCCATCACTTCTGGTCTCATGGCCGCCATCTTGGCCCTCACATCCTCCACTTCCTGTTCCATCACTTCCGGTCTCTCAGCCGCCATCTTGGGCCTCATGGCTGCCATCTTGGGCCTCAAGGCCTCCATTTCCGCCGCCATCTTGGGCCTCATGGCCTCCACTTCCTCCTGCATCACTTCCGGACTCTCAGCCGCCATCTTGGATCTCATGGCCGCCATCTTGGGCCTCATGGCTGCCATCTTGGGCCTCATGGCCGCCATCTTGGCCCTCAAGGCCTCCATTTCTGGCTCCATTACTTCCGGTCTCATGGCCGCCATCTTGGGCCTCATGTCCTCCATTTCCTCCCCCATTACTTCCGGTCTCATGGCCGCCATCTTGGCCCTCATGTCCTCCATTTCCTCCCCCATTACTTCCGGTCTCATGGCCGCCATCTTGGACCTCGAGGCCTCAATTTCCGGCTCCATCACTTCCAGTCTCCTGGCGGCCATCTTGGGCCTCACGTCCTCCATTTCCGGCTCCATCACTTCTGGTCTCCTGGCGGCCATCTTGGGCCTCAAGGCCTCCATTTCCGGCTCCATTACTTCCGGTCTCATGGCCGCCATCTTGGGCCTCATGTCCTCCATCACTTCCGGTCTCATGGCGGCCATCTTGGGTCTCAAGGCCTCCATTTCCGGCGCCTCATACCTC
>NW_015440187.1:0-4061 GCF_001577835.2 Coturnix japonica | reverse complement strand
CACGTCCCCGTGCGCCATCTTGGCCCTATGGAGACCCCACAAAGCCCCCAATAAATCCCACAGATAAGCCCTCAACCTCCAGCCCCACATGGGCTGCCTCCATTGAGTCCCATTGCCTCTCTGTCTCCCCCTAGTGGCCGGGTGGGGTATTGCTAAGCTGCCCCATTCACACAGCTGGATCTGGAGGTAGAAGTGCCCCCTTTCTTCCCACGCAGCCCATAATGGGACGCAGTTCTGGTTCTGACCCGCTTTGATATGACGAATGGCTTCCAGATAAGCCCGGTGCCGGTCCGACGGGCCGCGGAATGGACGGATGGTTCGTTTCAAGGCGTAAAGGCGGCCGTCAACCAGGCTGCGCACCTATAAGTGGGGGGAAAATAGGGGTTATGGGGCACTATGGGGCAATATGGTGTGTCTATGGGTCTCTATGGGGCTCTATGGGGTATCTATGGGGCTCTATGGGGTTCTATGGGGGGCAGGAGGGCAATATGGGTCCCTATAGGACACTATGGGTGTCTATGGGGCTCTATGGGCCTCTATGGGGTCTCTATGGGGCTTTATAGGGCTCTATGGGTTGTCTATGGGGCTCTATGGGGTCTCTACAGGGGACAGGGGGATGCTATGGGCTCTATGGGGTGTATATGGGGCTCTATGGGGATCTATGGGTGTCTATGAGGTTCTGTGAGGCTCTATTGGGTGTCTATGGGGCAATATAGGCCACTATAGGGTGTCTATGGGGCTCTATGGGGTGTCTATGGGGCTCTATGGGGTCCCTATAGGGTCTATGGGGCTCTATGGGGATCTATGGGTGTCTATGGGGTTCTATGGGGCTCTATGGGGTCTCTATGGGGTGTCTATGGGGCTCTATGGGAGACAGGGGGGCAATATGGGGTGTCTATGGGGCTCTATGGGGTGTCTATGGGTCTCTATGGGGCTCTATGGGTGTCTATGGGGCTCTATGTGGTGTCTATGGGTCTCTATGGGGTGTCTATGGGGCTCTATGGGGTGTCTATGGGGCTCTATGGGATCTCTCTGGGCCGCGGAATGGACGGATGGTTCGTTTCAAGGCGTAAAGGCGGCCGTCAACCAGGCTGCGCACCTATAAGTGGGGCAATAATTGAGGTTATGGGGTTCTATGGGGCTCTATGGGACAATATGGGGTCTCTATGCGGCTCTATAGGGTCTCTATGGGGGCAGGGGGGCAATATGGGGCTCTATGGGACAATATGAGATCTCTATGAGGCTCTATGGCATCTCTATGGGGGCAGGTAGGCAATATGGGGCTCTATGGGACAATATAGGGTCTCTATGGGGTTCTATGGGGCTCTATGGGGTGTCTATGGGGCTCTATGGGGATCTATGGGTCTCCATGGGGCAGTATGGGGTCCTTATGAGATCTAAGTGGGGTCTATGGGGATCTATGGGGATCTATGGGGCCCTATGGGACAATATAGGGTCTCTATGGGGTTCTATGGGGTCTATGGGGTCTCTATGGGGCTCTATGGGGTCTCTATGGGGCAGTATGGGGTCCCTATGAGGTCTCGATGGGGTCGATGGGGCTCTATGGGGTGTCTATGGGGCTCTATGGGGTGTCTATGGGGCTCTATGGGTGTCTATGGGGCTCTATGGGGTGTCTATGGGGCTCTATGGGGTCTCTATGGGGTGTCTATGGGGCTCTATGGGAGGCAGGGGGGCAATATGGGGTGTCTATGGGGCTCTATGGGGCTCTATGGGGATCTATGGGGCTCTATGGGGTGTCTATGGGGCTCTATGGGGTGTCTATGGGGCTCTATAGGGTGTCTATGGGGCTCTATGGGGTGTCTATGGGGCTCTATGGAGTCTCTATAGGGTCTATGGGGTGTCTATGGGGATCTATGGGTGTCTATGGGGTTCTATGGGGCTCTATGGGGTCTCTATGGGGCTCTATGGGGTGTCTATGGGGCTCTATGGGTGTCTATGGGGCTCTATGGGGTGTCTATGGGGCTCTATGGGTGTCTATGGGGGCTCTATGGGGTGTCTATGGGGTTTATGGGACTCTAGTAGGGCTTCGGTAGGGCTCGTATGGGGTACTATGGGATTCTTTGGGGCCTCTATGGGCTCTATGGAGTTCTATGGGGCATATGGGGCTCTATGGGGTGTCTATGGGGTTCTATGGGACTCTATAGGGCTCGGTAGGGCTCTATGGGGTATCTATGGGATTCTTTGGGGCTCTATGGGGTCTCTATGGGGCTCTATGGAGTTCTCCGGGGCTCTTAATGGGGCATATGGGTCTCTATGGGGGTGTCTAGGGGTTTCTATGGGACTCTATACGGGCTCGGTAAGGGATCTATGGGGTAATCTATGGTGATTCTTTGGGGCTCTTATGGGGTCTCTTTGGCTCTATGGGCCTCTATGGGGTCTCTAGGGCTTTATAGGTCTCTATGGGGTTCTCGTATGGGGTTGCTATGGACGCTTTATGTCGGGCTCTATGTGGGCCGTCTATGGGGTGTGTTCTGGGGTTCTATGGGGGCTCATGGGTGTCTATGGGGGGCTCTATGCGGGTGTCTATGGGGCTCTATGGGGTGTCTATGGGGCTCTGTGGGTCACTATAGGCTCTATGGGCAATATGGGGTCTCTATAGGGCTATGGGGGCTCTATGGGGTGTCTATGGGCTCTAATGGGATCTCTCTGGGGCGCGGAATGGACGGATGTTCGTTGCAACAGAAGGGCGGCCGTCAACCAGTGCCTGCGCACCTTACAGTGGGTCAATAATTGAGGTTATGGGGTTCTATGGGGCTCTATGGGACAATATGGGGTCTCTATGCGGCTCTATAGGGTCTCTATGGGGGCAGGGGGGCAATATGGGGCTCTATGGGACAATATGAGATCTCTATGAGGCTCTATGGCATCTCTATGGGGGCAGGTAGGCAATATGGGGCTCTATGGGACAATATAGGGTCTCTATGGGGTTCTATGGGGCTCTATGGGGTATCTATGGGGCTCTATGGGGCTCTATGGGGTTCGATGGGGCAGTATGGGGTCCCTATGAAGTCTCAATGGGGTCTATGGGGATCTACGGGGTCTATGGGGCTCTATGGGGATCTATGGGTCTCTATGGGGCTCTATGGGGTCTCTATGGGTGTCTATGGGGCTCTATGGGGTGTCTACGGGGCAATATGGGGCACTATAGGGTGTCTATGGGGCTCTATGGGGCAATATGGGCCACTATAGGGTGTCTATGGGGCTCTATGGGGTGTCTATGGGTCTCTATGGGGTATCTATGGGTCTCTATGGGGCTCTATGGGGTTCTATGGGGTGTCTATGGGGTTCTATGGGGCTCTATGGGTGTCTATGGGGCTCTATGGGGTGTCTATGGGGCTCTATGGGGTTCTATGGGGCAGTATGGGGTCCCTATGAAGTCTCAATGGGGTCTATGGGGATCTATGGGGTCTATGGGGCTCTATGGGGATCTATGGGTCTCTATGAGGCTCTATGGGGTGTCTATGGGGTCTCTATGGGGCTCTATGGGGTGTCTATGGGGCTCTATGGGGCAATATGGGCCACTATAGGGTGTCTATGGGGCTCTATGGGGTGTCTATGGAGTGTCTATGGGGCTCTATGGGGCAATATGGGGTCTCTATAGGGTTCTATGGGGTTCTATGGAGCTTTATGGGGCTCTATGGGGATCTATGGGTCTCTATGGGGCTCTATGGGGTCTCTATGGGTGTCTATGGGGCTCTATGGGGTATCTATGGGGCTCTATGGGTATCTATGGGGTGTCTATGGGTCTCTATGGGGCTCTATGGGGTGTCTATGGGGCTCTATGGGTGTCTATGGGGCTCTATGGGGTATCTATGGGGTTCTATGGGGCTCTATGGGGTGTCTATGGGGCTCTATGGGGCAATATGGGTCACTATGGGGTATCTATAGGGCTCTATGGGGTATCTATGGGGTTCTATGGGGTGTCTATGGGGCTCTATGGGGTATCTATGGGGCTCTATGGGGTGTCTATGGGGCTCTATGGGGTATCTATGGGGTTCTATGGGGTGTCTATGGGGCTCTATGGGGTATCTATGGGGCTC
>NW_015440186.1:17335-20113 GCF_001577835.2 Coturnix japonica | reverse complement strand
ATATGGGATAAAGGGGGGGATATAGGATAATGGGGGCATATGGGATAAAGGGGGGATATAGAGGAGGGTCACAGACTTGAATCAGTGTGGGGGATTATGGGGCCAGGGGGTTCTGGGGACACAAGAACATGGGATGTGGGGCCAGAGGGACATGGGGGGATATGGGGACAGGGGGGGTGATGTGGGGACACGGGGATGTGGGGCCAGGGGGGGTTACAAGGACACAAGGATATGGGGATAAGGGGATACGGGGCCAAGGGGGTGTGGGACACATGGGTGTCCATGGGGACGCAGGGATGAGCTGGCACCAGAATGGGGCGAATCGAGGCGGTTTTGGGGTCCCCCATGTACCTGAATGGAGTTTCCCTGGTACTTGTGGTACTCGGTGTTGGCCTTGAGGTCGTCGATGTCGATGGTGGGGAGCCCCGAGATGAGCAGCTCCAGCTCCTGCTCCGTGAAGATGGAGATGAGGCGCTTGGGGATGATCTCATAGAAACCCTCCAGGAACGCGGCCAGCTGCTTGCGGATGGCTCCTAAGGGGGCAAGGGGGTCAGGACCCCCTATAGAAACCCCATAGTATCCCTATTAGACCCCAACAGACCCCCCCATGACCCCCCAATAGACCCCCCGATGGACACCCCAAAACCCACTATGACCCCATGACTCAGAGAAACCCTCCAGGAACGCAGCCAGCTTGCTTGCGGATGGCTCCTAAGGGCGGCAAGGGGCGGTCAGGGACCCCATAGATCCCCCATAGATCATGTAAGGGACCCCATGGAGCCCTATGGACACCCATAGACCCCTATGGACCCCATGATCTCGTAAAAACCCTCCAGGAACGCGGCCAGCTGCTTCACGGATGGCTCCTAAGGGAACAGGGCGTCAGGGACCCCACAGATCCCTTATAGATCCCTATAGACCCCAATGGACCCCTATAGAAACCTCATAGACCCCAATTAGAACCCCCATGGGACCCCAATAGACCCCCATGGACCCCAATAGACCCCTATGGACCCCATGATCTCGTAAGAAACCCTCCAGGAACGCGGCCAGCTGCTTCATCGGGAATGGCCTCCTAATGGGTAACCAGGGGGTCAGCGGGGACCCCATAGATCCCGTCTATAGATTCCCTATAGACCCCAATAGACCCCCATGGACCCCTATGATCTCTATGGGACCACTAATGGGACCCCATGATCTCGTAGAAAACCCTCCAGGAACGCGGCCAGCTGCTTGCGGTATGGCTCCTTAAGGGTAACAGGGGTCAGGACCCCCTAGATCCCTATAATCCCTATAGACCCCAACAGACCCCCATGGAGCCCTATAAAACCTCATTAGACGCCCAATAGACCCCCATGGACCCCTATAGAACCTCAATAGACCCCCATAGACCCCTATGACCCCACATGATCTCGTAGAAAACCCTCCAGGAACGCGAGCCCAGCTGCTTGCGGCATGGCTGCCTAAGGGGTAACAGCGGGGGTCAGGGGACCCCATAGATCCTAAATCCCTATAGACCCTATGACCCCAACAGACCACCCATGGACCCCTATAGAACACCTCATAGACCCCAATATACCCCCATGGGAGCCTATGGAGTCCCATGATCTCGTAGAAACCCTCAGGAACGTGGCCCAGCTGCTTGCGGATGGCTCCTAAGGGGGTCAGGGACCCCATAGATCCCTATAGATCCCTATAGACCCCAATAGACCCCCATGGACCCCTATGGATCTCTATGGACCACTATGGACCCCATGATCTCGTAGAAACCCTCCAGGAACGCGGCCAGCTGCTTACGGATGGCTCCTAATGGGGTCAGGGGGGTCAGGGGGGTCCTGAACCCCATAGATCCCCATAGACCCCAATAGACCCCCATGGACCCCAACAGACCCCCATGGAGCCCTATTGACCCCCATAGACCCCTATGGACCCCATGATCTCGTAGAAAACCTCCAGGAACGCAGCCAGCTGATTACGGATGGCTCCTAATGGGGTAAGGGGGTGGTCAGGGGGGTCCTGGACCCCATAGATCCCCATAGACCCCCATGGATCCCTATGGACCCTCATAGACCCCCATGGACCCCCATAGACCCCTATGGATCCCTATGGACTCCTATGGATCCCTATGGACACCCATAGACCCCTATGGATCCCTATGGACTCCTATGGACCCTTATGGACCCCCATGAACCCCCCTAGATCCCCATAGACCCCCATGGATCCCTATGGACCCTCACAGACCCCAATAGACCCACATTGACCCCTATAGACCCCTATGGATCCCTATGGACCCCAACAGACCCCTATGGACCCCTATAGATCCCTATGGACCCCCATCGACCCTTGTGGACCCCCATGGACCCCCCTAGATCCCCATAGACCCCCATGGATCCCTACGGACACCCATGGACCACTATGGACCCCTAAGAAAGCTGCCAGCTGCTCCCAAATGGCACCTGATGGGGACAAAGGGGGACGGTCGGGGGGTCCTGGACCCCCATAGACCCCCATATTGCCCCCCATGGACCCCTATGGACCCCCACAGACCCCCATGGACCCCCATGGATCCCTATGGACCCCAATAGACCCCTATGGATCCCTATGGACACCTATAAACTCCCATAGACCTCCATGGACCCCTATGGACTCCCACGGACCCCTAAGAAAGCTGCCAGCTGCTCCCAAATGGCACCTGATGGGGACAAAGGGGGATGGTCAGGGGGTCCTGGACCCCCATAGACCCCCATATTGCCCCCCATGGACCCCTATGGACCCCCA
>NW_015440186.1:2630-17310 GCF_001577835.2 Coturnix japonica | reverse complement strand
CTAAGCAGGCAGGTCCCAGCTGTTTGAAGCTGGGGGGTTAATATGGGGCAGGGGGTTTATATGGGGGGATATGGGCTATATGGGGATATGGGGCTATATGGGTCTATATGGGGGCTAATGGCGGCTGGTTGACCCATTATGGGACCCCATTTGTCACCTAACAGGAGGTTCCAGCTGGTTGATGCTGGGGCTTAATATGGGGCAGGGGGTACTATATGGGGATATGGGGCTATATTGGGGGGCTTATGGGCTGGGTTGGACCCATATGGGACCCCATAAGGCCTATGGCCCCATCATGGACCCCATGAAGTCACCTAAGCAGGCCAGGATACCACTGGTTGAAAGCCTGGGGGGATATGGGGGACAATGGGGCTATGGGGGATATGGGTTGGGTATGAGACCCAACGATGTGCCCCAGACAAGTCACCTTAAGCCGGCAGGCCAGCTGAGCTTACGAAATTGGGGGAAACTGCTGCTAATAATATGGGCAGCAGGTCTATATGGGGGATATGGGGAATATGGGCGGCTGCTATGGGGAATTAATGAGGATACTATGGCGGGGGAGATGGCGCGTTGGGTCTGCCGACCCCACTATGAGAGGACCCATACAGAATCAACCTAAGCCAGGCCAGGTCCAGCTGAGTTGAAGCTGGGGAAACAGTAATATGGGCAGGGGGTCGATCTTATGGGAAATGGGGCTGTGGTTCTATAGGGGCATATGGGGTCTGGGTTGCGACCCATATGGACCCCATAAGTCACCTAAGCGGGCAGCGTCCAGCTGCGTTGAAGCTGGGGGGAATATGGGCAGGGGTCGATATGGGGCTATGGGCTGGGTTGGACCCATATGGACCCCATAAGCCCCATAAGTCCCTATGAGACCCATATGTCCCCATAAGTCACCTAAGCGGGAAGGTCCAGCTGGTTGAAGCTGGGGGTGTAAATATGGGGCAAGGGGTACAATATGGGATATATGGGGGGCTATATGGCGGGGATATGGGGCTATGCGGGCGTGGGTTGGACCCATATGGGACCCCATAAGGCGCCTATGGCCCCATATGGGACCCCATTTGTCACCTAAAGCTGGCAGGTCCAGCTGGTTGAAGCGTGGGGGGGGAATATGGGTCAGGGGGTTTATATGGGGGGATAATGGGGGGGCTATGGGGATGGGTTGGACCCATATGGAACCCCATAAGGCCCCATAAGTCCCTATGGACCCATATGTGCCCCCATAAGTCACCTAAGCAGGGCAGGTCCAGCTGGTGAAGCTGGGGGATCAATATTGGGCAGGGGGTCGATGATGGGGCTATATGGGGCTATATGGGGCTATGGGCTGGGTTGGACCCATATGGAGGCCCCATAAGGCACCTAGCAGGAAGGTTCCAGCTGCGTTGAAGCTGGGGGGATATGGGGGCACTTGGTTATATGGGGGCTATATGGCCTCTATATGGGGTCTATATGGGGTCTATATTGGGGGCCTACGGGCGCGGATTGGGGCCCATAATGTGGCCCCCATTAAGTCACCTAAGCAGAAGGTCCAACGACCTGGGTTGAAGCTGGGGGATAATATGGGGCAGGGCTCCATATGGGCATTGTGGGGTCTCTATATGGGCAATATGGGGATGGAATTGGACCCATATGGGACCCCATAAGGCCCCATAATTCCCTATGGACCCCATATGTGCCCCCATAAGTCACCTAAGCAGGCAGGTCCAGCTCGGTGAAGCTGGGGGGGATAATATGGGGCAGGGGTCGATATGGGCGGCTAATGGCGGGCTATATGGGGATATGGGCTGGTTGGAACCCATGGACCCCATTCAAGTCACCAAGCAGGAAGGTCCAGCTGCGTTGAAGTGGGGGATAATATGGCGGCAGGGGTCCATTATGGGCGGCTATATGGGCGGCATGGGAAATGGGGTTGGACCATATGTGCCCCCGATAAGTCACCCTAAGCAGGCAGTCCAGCTTTGGTTGAAGCTGGGAGGGGCATAATAATGGGGCAGCCGGGGTCCCATATGGGGGATATAGGCGGGGCTATGGTGGGATATGGGGGCTAATTATGGGGGCCTATGGCGGCTGGGTTGCGACCCATATGTCCCCCATAAGTCACCTAAGCGGGGCAGGTCCAGTGGTTGAAGCTGGGGGGCATATGGGGGCCCATTGGTTATATGGGGGCTATATGGCCCTATATGGTCTAATATTGGGGTCTATATGGGGTCTATATGGGGGCTATGGGGCTGGGTTGGACCCATATGGGACCCCATAAGTCACCTAAGCAGGCAGGTCCAGCTGGTTGAAGCTGGGGGGATAATATGGGGCAGCGGGGTCGATACTGGGGAAGGCTGGGTGGACCATATGGGACCCCATAAGGCCCCATAATGCGCCCCATGTGTGTCCCCAACCCCTAATACCCAGGTGTGTTCCCCATGGCCCCCATATGTGTCCCCATAAGGCACCTAAGCGGCGGCCAGATGGTTGAAGCTGGGGGGATTAATATGGGGCACGGGCGTCCATATGGCGCTATGGGGCTGGGGTTGGCACCCGATATGGACCCCAGAACGGCCCCATAAGTCCCTATGCGACCCATATGTGCCCCATAAGTCCCTATTATGGCCCCCATAAGTCACCTAAGCGGGCAGTCCAGCTGGTTTGAAGCTGGGGGGATAATATGGGCAGGGGGTCGAATATGGGGCTATATTGCGGGATATGGCGGGGCTGTATTGGGGGATATGGGGGCTATATGGGGGGTTATGGGTTGGGTTGACCCATATGTAGCCCCCATAAGGCACCTAAGCAGGCAGGCCCGCTGGTTAGCTGGGGGGCGGGCTAATATGGGGCAGGGAGGTCGATAGTGGGGATATTATGGGGGACTATGGGGATATGGGGGCATATGGGGATGGGTTGGACCCATATGGCCCCGCATTGAAGGCACCTAAGCGGGCAGGTCCAGCTGGTTAAGCTGGGGGGGATAATATTGGGGCAGGGGGTCTATATGGGGCTATATGGGGGCATGGGGCTATGGGATGGGTTGGACCCATTATGGGGACCCCCATAAGGCCCATAAGTCCCTATTGGAACCCATATGTGCCCCATAATCAACCTAAGCGGGGCAGGTCCCAGCTGGCTTGAGTTGGGGGGGTGTAATATGGGGGCAGGGGGTCGATATGGGGGATTATATGGGGCTATATGGGGGGAGATGAGGGCTATGGGGTCTTATATGGGGCTATGGCGGATATTGGGGTCTGATATGGGGGCTATGGGAAGATATGGGGCTATGGGCTATAGGGGATGGCAGTTGGACCCATGATTGGGAACCCATAAGTCCCCATAATGTGCCCCCATAAGTCACCTTAAGTGGGCAGGTCGCAGCTGGTTGCAAGCTGGGGAATAGGGGGATATGGGGGCTATATGGGGATATGGGGGCTATATGGGGCTATGGGGCTGGTTGGACCCATATGGGACCCCATAAGCCCCAGACACCCCAAACCCCCCTATATCCCCAATTACCATCTATGAGCTGATGGCAGCCTGTCTGGCAACCCCCACTACCCTCATATATCCCCATATATTCTGCCTATAATCCCTCTATATATCCCCCATATCTTCCCATGTTACCCATGTATGCGCTGACGGGCAGCCTGGTCCGTGGACCCAAACCCCCATACACCCCATAACCCCATATATCCCCTATATCCCCCTATATCCCCTTATATCCCCCTATAATCGCCAATTACCACGTATGCGGCCTGATGGCAGCCTGTCCGTGGACCTCCATAACCCCATAAGCCCCATCTCCCCCCATAACCCCATACATCCCATAACCCCAATCTCCCCTATATCCCCCATAACCCCATAATCCCCTATATCCCCCATACACCCCATTCACCATGTATGTGCTGACGCAGCCGTCTGTGGAACCCCCAAAACCCCATACACCCATATATCCCCTATACCCCCATTAACCCCCATGATACCCATAACCCCATATATCCCCTAAATATTCCCCATAATATCCCCCATACTATTCCCCTATATATCCCCTATACACCCCATTACCCACGTCATGCAGCTGACGGCAGCCTGTCCGTGGAACCCCCATAACCCCATTACCCCCCATAACCCATACACCCCATTTAACCCCATTTACACCCCATAACCCCATAGACCCCATGACAACCCAATAACCCCATATACCCCATTTACACCCCATAAAACCCCATATAATCCCCCTATCATCCCCATCATATCCCCATATATCCCCTATTATCCCCTATCCCCATTACCACGTATGCGCTGACGGCAGCCTGTTCCGTGGACCCCCATAACCCCATACACCCCATATATCCCCTATAATCCCCCATAACCCCATATACCCCATAACCCCATATATCCCTATATCCCCATATATCCCCCATATATCCCCATATATCCCCTGTATACACCCCATTACCACTATGCGGCTGGACGGGCAGCCTGTCCTGGACCCCATAACCCCACGTACCCCCCATAAAACCCCATACACCCCATAACCCCATACACCCCATAAACCCCATATACCCATACACCCCAGAACCCCCATATACCCCATACACCCATAACCCCATATAATCCCCTATATCCCCATATATTTCCCCATATATCCCTAGATTCCCCTGATCCCCCATTGACCACGTATCGCTACTGGCAGCCTGTCCGTGGACCCAACCATAACCCCATACACCCATAACCCCATACTACCCCATAACCGCCATTACACCCCATAACCCCATCACCCCATAACCCCATACACCCCATAAACCCCATATATCCCCTGATATATCCCAATAGTCCCCCATTACCACGTATGCGCTGACGGCAGCCTGTCCGTGGACCCTGTCATCCCGGTGGATCTGAACTTCTGGATTCCCGTTTCATCCCCTCGAGGGCAGCGAATCCCTGCAGCGGAACCTTGGGACGTGCCCGTCAACAAACTGCAGGAACTTGCAGCGTCGGCACTGTCAAAAGGAGAGCGCAGCGGCACGCCAGAACCACTGGATCTGTATAGGGGTAAAGAATATAGATATGGGATATGGATATAGCGGTAATGCGGATATAGGTAATGGGATATAGGGTATGGGATAGTAGGGTATGGGATATAAGATATAGGTCGGCCTGGGTCAAAGGATGCGCAGCGCGCGCCAGAACCACGATCTATTGGGGGAATAATAAGGTAGTATGGGGATATTAGCGGTATAGGGTATGGATATTAGGGTATGGGATTATAGGATATAGGTCGGCCTGTCAAAGGAGCGCAGGGCGCGCCAGAAACCACGTGGATCTATGGGCGGAATATGGATATAGGGATACACTAAAATATGGATATAGGGGTATGGGATATAGGGTATGGGTATAGGGATGGATATTAGGACTATGGATTATAGAGGTATGGGAATATAGGGTATGGCGGTATAGGGATGGGATATAGGGATATGGGACTATAGGGTATGGGATATAGGGTATAGATAATAGGGACCGATGGCGATATAGGTATAGGTCAGCCTGGTTCAAAGCGGAGCGGCAGGGCGGCGCCAGAACCCACTGAGATCTTATGGGGTAAAGCCATATAGGTATAGGATATGGGGATATAGGATAATTATGGGGGATATTAGGTATGGGATATAGGTATAGGTCGCGCCTGGTCAAAGGAGCGCAGGGCGCCGCCAGAACCACTGGATCTATGGGCGGTAAAGCCTTATAGGATATATGGGGATACAGGGGATAATGGGGGATATAGGGTATGGGATATTAGTTGCTATGGGCAGTATAGGTCCAGCCTGGTCAAAGAGCGCAGGGCGCGCCAGAACCACTGGATCTATGGGGAATAATATAGGATATATGGGGATATAGGTATGGGATATAGGGTATGGGATATAGGTTGGCGATATAGGATATGGGATACTAGCGTATGGGAATAGGTGTATAGGTTCGGCCTGCGCAAAGGGAGCGCAGGGCGCGCCAGAACCACTGGATCTATGGGGGAATATGGATTATAGGGAAATATAGGGTATGGGATATAGGGTATGGATAATAGGGTTATGGGTATAGGGTACTGGGAATAGGGTATGGGGTATGGGATATAGGTTTATGGGATATAGGATATAGGGTATGGATATAGGATATAGGGTATGGATTATAGGATACTAGGGTATGGGAATATAGGGTATGGGATATAGGCATATAGGTCGCCTGGTCAAAGGAGCGCAGGGCGACGCCAGAACACTGGATCTATGGGGTAATAATATAGGATATATGGGATATAGGTATGGGATACTAGGGTATGGGATATAGGTATGGATATAGGGGATATGGGGATATAGGGTATGGGATATAGGGTATAGGTCAGCCTGGTCAAAGGAGCCAGGCACGCCAGAACCACGGATTATGGGAAAAGACAAAAAATAAAGGATATATGGGGGATATAGGATATGGGGATATAGGGTATGGGATATAGGTATAGGTCGGCCTGGTCAAAGGAGCGGCAGGCGCGCCAGAACCCACTGAGATCTATGGGGTAAAGGATATAGGGTATTAGGGTAAATATGGGGATATAGGGTATGGGATATAGAGTAATGGATATCAGGATATAGCGGTCAGCCTGGTCAAAAGAGAGCGCAGGCAGACCACAAAGAACACATGAGAAGATCTATGGGGGAATATAGGATATAGGGTGTGGAATATGGGATATAGGGTATAGGGTATAGGAGGGATATAGGGTATGGGATTATAGGATTAGGTCAGCCTGGTCAAAGGAGCGCAGGCGCGCCAGGAAACATGGAATCTATATAGGGTTAAATAATAGGAATAGGGTAAAGGGGCGATATAGGATATAGATAATAGGGGGGGATATAGGATTAAAGGGGGGATATAGGATAAAGGGGGATATAGGGATAAAAGGGGCATCATAGGATAAGGGGGATATGGGATAAAGGGATGAGGACTATAGGATAAAGGATTATAGGGGGGGACATAGGGGGCATACAGCGATAAAGAGGGATATAGGATAAAGGTGGGGGATATAGGTAAAGGGGATATGGGATCAAAGGGGGGATATAGGATACTAGGGGGTATATAGGATAAAGGTGGATATTAGGAGATAGGTGGGGGTATAGGATAAAGGGGGGCATATGGATAAAGGGGGGTTATAGGATAAAAAAGGGCGGGATATAGGATAAAGGGGGATATAGGATAAAGGGGCATATACCGGATAAAGGGCGGGGATATGGATAAAGGTGGGGATATAGGATAAAGGGGATATAGGATAAAGGGGGGATATAGGATAAAGCGGTGGATATGGGATAAGGGGGGGGAGGGAATATAGGATTTTCAAAGCGGGGGGTATAGGATATAGGTTGGGAATATTAGGATAAGGGGGGATATAGGATAAAGGGCAGCAACACGACGGCATATGGGATAAAGGGGGGATATTAGGATAATGGGGCATAGGGCGATTAAAGGGGGATATAGAGGAGGTTCACAGACTTTGAATCATTTGGGCGGATTTATGGGGCCAGGTGCGTTCTGGGGACACGAAGAACATGGGATGTGGGGCCAGGAGGACATGGGGGATATGGAGGACAGGGGGGGTGATGTGGGGACACGGGGATGTGGGGCCAGGGGGGGTTACAAGGACACAAGGATATGGGATAAAGGGATACGGGGCCAAGGGTGTGGGACACAGCGGTGTCCATGGGGACGCAGGATGACTGGCACCAGAATGGGAGCGAATCGAGGCGGTTTTGGGGTCCCCCATGTAACACTGAATGGAGTTCCCTGGTACTTGGTGTGGGGTAACTCAGGCTTTGGCCTTGAGTCGCTCGATGTCGATGGTGGGAGCCCGAGATGAGCAGCTCCAGCTCCGCTCCGGGAGATGAGATGAGGCCGCTTGGGATGATCTCATAGAAAACCCTCCAGGAACGCGGCACAGCTGCTTGCGGATGGGCTCCTAAGGCGGGCAAGGGGGTCAGGACCCCCTATAGAAACCCCATAGTATCCCTATTAGACCCCAACAGACCCCCCCATGACCCCCCAATAGACCCCCCGATGGACACCCCAAAACCCACTATGACCCCATGACTCAGAGAAACCCTCCAGGAACGCAGCCAGCTTGCTTGCGGATGGCTCCTAAGGGCGGCAAGGGGCGGTCAGGGACCCCATAGATCCCCCATAGATCATGTAAGGGACCCCATGGAGCCCTATGGACACCCATAGACCCCTATGGACCCCATGATCTCGTAAAAACCCTCCAGGAACGCGGCCAGCTGCTTCACGGATGGCTCCTAAGGGAACAGGGCGTCAGGGACCCCACAGATCCCTTATAGATCCCTATAGACCCCAATGGACCCCTATAGAAACCTCATAGACCCCAATTAGAACCCCCATGGGACCCCAATAGACCCCCATGGACCCCAATAGACCCCTATGGACCCCATGATCTCGTAAGAAACCCTCCAGGAACGCGGCCAGCTGCTTCATCGGGAATGGCCTCCTAATGGGTAACCAGGGGGTCAGCGGGGACCCCATAGATCCCGTCTATAGATTCCCTATAGACCCCAATAGACCCCCATGGACCCCTATGATCTCTATGGGACCACTAATGGGACCCCATGATCTCGTAGAAAACCCTCCAGGAACGCGGCCAGCTGCTTGCGGTATGGCTCCTTAAGGGTAACAGGGGTCAGGACCCCCTAGATCCCTATAATCCCTATAGACCCCAACAGACCCCCATGGAGCCCTATAAAACCTCATTAGACGCCCAATAGACCCCCATGGACCCCTATAGAACCTCAATAGACCCCCATAGACCCCTATGACCCCACATGATCTCGTAGAAAACCCTCCAGGAACGCGAGCCCAGCTGCTTGCGGCATGGCTGCCTAAGGGGTAACAGCGGGGGTCAGGGGACCCCATAGATCCTAAATCCCTATAGACCCTATGACCCCAACAGACCACCCATGGACCCCTATAGAACACCTCATAGACCCCAATATACCCCCATGGGAGCCTATGGAGTCCCATGATCTCGTAGAAACCCTCAGGAACGCGGCCCAGCTGCTTGCGGATGGCTCGCTAAGGGGGTCAGGGGTCAGGACCCCATAATCCCTATAGCACCCCAATAGAACCCCCATGGGACCCCTATGGATCCTCTATAACCACTATGGACCCCATTATCTCGTAGAAACCTCAGGAACGCCTAGGCCAGCTGCTTACGGATGGCTCCTAATGGGTCAGGGGCGTCAGGGGGCCCTGAAACCCCATAGATCCCCATAGCACCTCAATAACCCCCATGACCCCAACAGACCCCCATGGAGCCCTATTGACCCCACCCATAGACCCCTATTGGGACCCCATGATCTCGTAGAAAAACCTCAGAACGCAGCCAGGCTGATTACGGATGGCTCCTAATGGGGTATAAGGGGTGGTCAGCGGGGGTCCTGGACCCCATAATCCCCATAACCCCCATCGGGCATCCCGTATGGACCCTCATAGACCCCATGACCCCCATAGACCCCTATGGATCCCTATGGACTCCATGGATCCCCTATGGGGACCACACCATAACCCCTTATGGATCCCTATGGGACTCCATGGACCCCTTATGGACCCCCCAATGAACCCCCCTAGGATCCCCATAGACCCCCATGGATCCCTATGGACCCTTCACAGACCCCAATAGACCCACATTACCCCGATAGACCCCTATGGATCCCTAGCGACCCCCCAAACAGACCCCTATGACCCCTAATAGATCCCTATGGGACCCCCAATCGGACCCTGTGGACCCACCATGGACCCCCCTAGATCCCCATAGGACCCCCCATTGGATCCCCTACGGACACCCATGGACCACTATTGGACCCCTAAGAAAAGCCTGCCAGCTGCTCCACAGAATGGCACCTGATGGGGACAAAGGGGACGGTCGAGGGAGTCCGGGACCCCCATAGACCCCCATATTGCCCCCCATGGACCCCTATGGACCCCCACAGACCCCCATGGACCCCCATGGATCCCTATGGACCCCAAATAGACCCCTATGATCCCTATGGACCTATAAACTCCCATAGACCTCCATTGCGACCCCTATGGACTCCCACGGACCCCTAAGAAAGCTTGCCAGCTGCTTCGCCAAATGGCACACTTGATGGGGACAAAGGGGATGGTCAGGGGCGTGCCTGACCCCCATAGACCCCATATTGCCCCCCATGACCCCTATGGACCCCCACAGACCCCCATGGACCCCTATGGATCCCTATGGATTCCCTATGGGACCCCAATAGACCCCTATGGAATCCCTATGGACTCCTATGGATCCCACCATATAGAACCCCCAATGGATCCTATGGACAACCTATAAACTCCCATAGGACCTCATGGACTCCTATGGACTCCCAGGACCTGCCATGGACCCCCATGGCATCCCTAATGGACTCCCCATGGACCCCTATGGATCCCTATGGACCCTCTGGATAGACCCCCATGAACCCCCCTAGATCCCCACAGGAACCCCCATGGACCCCATGGACCCCTATTGGACCCTTATGGACCCCCCATGAACCCCCCTACGATCCCCACAGGACCCCCCATGACCCCTGATGGACCCCTATGGACCCCCACGGACCCCCATCTCACCAGGCCATCGTCATCTGCAGACGAGGTGCCACTAGTCCTTCTTTCTCCTCCGTCACCAGCACGTTGGCTCCGTTGGGTTTCAGGTCCCGCACTTCACAGACCCCAAACTCCTGGACCTGGGGGGGGAAAACCAGAGGAAAAAGGTTTTTGGGGGGAGAAAAATGGGGGTTTTGGGGGGGAAATATGGGGGTTGGGGGGAAATATTGGGGTTTAGGGAGGAAAATAGGCCATTTAGGGGGAGAAATATTGGCGTTTTGGGGGAATATGGCGGGTTTGGGGAGAAATATGGGGGTTTAGGGGAAGAATGGGGTCTTTTGGGGGGAAATATGGGGTTTAGAGGCGAAGAAGAAATGGTGTTTTGGGAGGAAATATGGGGGTTTGGGGGGAACATATTGGGGGTTAGGGGAAGGAAATGGGTGTTTTGGGAGGAAATATGGGGTTTGGGGGGAAATATTGCGGTTGGGGGGAAATATGGGTTTGGGGGGAGGAAAGCGGGGTTTGGGGATACACCTGACCCCCACAGACACCCCATAGAACCCCCCCTTGTATCCCTAATGGGACACAACAGGGAGCCATCTATGAGGCGCTGCCCCCCAAGTTGCCGCTGACCTCTGTCTTTTTTTTCTGCTGAAGGTCAGTCGTAGACCCCCATAGAACCCCCAAATGGACCCCCACAGACCACTATGCGACACCCATGGACCCCCAAGACCCCCCTTATATCCCAGCGACCCAGAGGTAGCCATCTATTGGGGCGCTGCCCCCCCAAGTGCCACTGACCCCTCGGTGCTAAGGTCAGGTTCTAGGAACCCCCATAGACCCCCCATGGACCCCTATGGACCCCCATAGACCCCCATGACCCCTGATATCCCCAGAGCCGGGACACAGAGTGCCATCTTATGGGCGCTGCCCCCCAAAGTGCCGCTGACCTCGCGTGCTGCAAGGTCAGGTCTGGACCCCCATAGACCCCCGATGGACCCCCACAGCACTAACTATGAACCCATGACCCCCATAGACCCCCCTCATATCCCTATGGACACACAGAGCCATCTATGGGGCGCTGCCCCCCAAAGTTGCCGGCTAGACCTCCGTGCTGAAGGTCAGGACCCCCATAGACCCCCCTTATATCCCTAGGGACACACAGGAGCCATCTATGGGGCGCTGCCCCCCAAGTGCCGCTGACCTCGGTGCTGAAGGTCAGGTCTAGGACCCCCATAGACCCCCATGGACCCCTTTGGACCCCCACGACCACTATGGACTCCCCATAAGACCCCCCTTATTCCCCAGGGCGGACAACAACCGTGCCATCTATGGGGCGCTGCCCCCAACAGAGTGCCGCACTGACCTCGTGCTGAAGGTCAGGTCTAGACCCCCCATAGACCACCCATGGACCCCCTTTGGACCCCACAGACACTATGGACCCTACTGGAACCCCATAGACCCCCCTTCATATCCCTAATGGACACCAGGCGAGCCATTACTATGGGGCGCTGCCCCCCCAAGGCTCTGACCTCGGTGCTGAGGTCAGGTCTACGGGATCCCCATAGACCCCCAACAGACTTACTATGAACCCCATGGACCCCCGATAGACCCCCCTTATATCCCAGGGACACACAGAGGTGCCATCTATGGGGCGCTGCCCCCCAAGTGCGCTGACCTCGGTGCTGAAGGTCAGGTCTAGGACCCCCATAGACCCCCATGGACCCCCACAGACCACTATGGACCCCCATGGACCCCCCTTATATCCCCAGGGACACAGAGGTGCCACTATGCGGCGCTGCAAAACCCCAAGTGCCACTGACCTCGGTCTGAAAGGTCAGGTCTAGGACCCCCCATAGACCCCCATGGACCCCTTTGGACCCCCACAGGACCCCTAATGGAACCCCCACCAGACCCCCCTTATATCCCCAGGGACACCACAGAGCCATCTATGGGCGCTGCCCCCCAAAGTGCCGCTGACCTCGGTGCGGGCGGCGCCGGCCTGCTGAAGGTCAGGTCTAGGACCCCCATAGACCCCCACAGACTACTATGGACCCCCATGGACCCCCATAGACCCCCCTTATATCCCCAGGGACACAGAGGTGCCATCTATGGGGCGCTGCCCCCCAAGTGCCGCTGACCTCGGTGCTGAAGGTCAGGTCGTAGCCCAGCGTGGAGACGTCGTTCTCCAGCAGGTAGACCAGGCCCTGGTAGAAGTGATAGTCCTCGCTCTCCATGTCCGTGTACCTGCGTCAAAATGGGGGTCAGCACCCCTTATTTTGGGGGAAAACTGCACCATTTTGGGGCTTCTGATATAGTTTAGGGGGAGTTTTGATCCCTTTTTGGGTTCTGGACCCAAGATAGTTGGGTTCTCTATTGCCCCACAGTTGCGGTTCCATGCCCCACAGTTGGGTCTATGCCCCACGGTTGGCGGTTCCATGCCCCACCAGTTGGGCGTACCATGCCCCACAGATTGGTTTCTATGCCCCACAGTTGGGTTCTGTGCCCACCACAGTTGGTTCCATGACCGCCACAGTTGGTTCTATTGGCCCCACAGTTGGGTTCTATTGCCCCACAGGTTGGGTTCTGCTGCCCCCACAGTTGCGTTCTATGCCCCACAGGTTGGACTTCTATGCCCCACAGTTGGTTCCATGCCCCACAGTTGGGTTCTATAACCCCACAGTTGGGTTCCATGCCCCACAGTTGGGTTCTAGACCCACAGTTGGGGTTCTATGCCCCACCAGTTGGGTATCCATGCCCCACAGTTGGGTTCCATGCCCGCACAGTTGGAGTTTCTATGCCCCAACAGTTGGGTTCGATGCCCCACAGCTTGGTTCTATACCCCACCAGTGGTCCATCTGCCCCACAGTTTGGTTCCATGCCCCACAGTTAGGTTCCTATGCCCACAGTTGCAGGTTCCATGCCCCACAAGTTGGGTTCTATACCCCCACAGTTGGCGTTCTATCCCCATAGCTATGGGTTCTATGACCCCCAGTTGGGTTCTATGCCCCAACAGTTTGGCTCTATTACCCCACAGTTGGGTTCTATGCCCCCCAGTTGGGTTCTATGCCCCACAGTTGGGTTCTATGCCCCACAGTTGGGTTCTATACCCCACAGTTGGGTTCTATGCCCCACAGTTGGGTTCTATGCCCCACAGTTGGGTTCTATGCCCCACAGTTGGGTTCCATGCCCCACAGTTGGGTTCTATACCCCACACTTGGGTTCTATACCCCACAGTTGGGTTCTATACCCCACAGTTGGGTTCTATACCCCACACTTGGGTTCTATACCCCACGGTTGGGTTCTATACCCCACAGTTGGGTTCTATACCCCACAGTTGGGTTCTATACCCCACAGTTGGGTTCCATGCCCCACAGTTGGGTTCTATGCCCCACAGTTGGGTTCCCTGCCCCACAGTTGGGTTCTATGCCCCACAGTTGGGTTCTATACCCCACAGTTGGGTTCCATGCCCCACAGTTGGGTTCTATGCCCCACAGTTGGGTTCTATACCCCACAGTTGGGTTCTATGCCCCACAGTTGGGTTCTATACCCCACAGTTGGGTTCTATGCCCCACTGTTGGGTTCTATACCCCACAGTTGGGTTCTATGCCCCACAGTTGGGTTCCATGCCCCACAATTGGGTTCTAGATGCTATAGTTGGGTTCAGTGTTCCACTGTTGGGTTCTATACACTACAGTTGGGTTCTATGCACCATGGTTGGATTCTAGACACTATAATTGGATTCTACATCCCACAGGTGTTATAGATGGACTCTATGCCCCGAGGTTGGGTTCTAGATGCTATAATTGAGTTCTATGCCTCATGGCTGGGTTCTAGACACTACAGTTGGACTCTATGCCCCGAGGTTGGGTTCTAGATGCTACAATTGGACTCTGTGCCCCGAGGCTGAGTTCTAAACACTCTAATTGAGTTCCATGCCTTATGGGTGGGTTCTAGACACTACAGTTGGACTCTATGACCCGAGGTTGGGTTCTAGATGCTACAATTGGACTCTATGCCCTGAGACTGGGTTCTAAACACT
>NW_015440186.1:0-1501 GCF_001577835.2 Coturnix japonica | reverse complement strand
TTGGACTCTATGCCCTGAGGTTGGGTTCTAAACACTATAATTGAGTTCTATGCCCCGAGGTTGGGTTCTACATGCTCCAGTTGGACTCTATGCCCCGAGGTTGGGTTCTAAACACTACAATTGAGTTCTATGCCCCACGGTTGGGTTCTAGATGCTACAATTGGACTCTATGCCCTGAGGTTGGGTTCTAAACACTACAATTGAGTTCTATGCCCCACGGTTGGGTTCTACACCCCATAATCTGGTTCTACACCCAAAATCCCCACGTTCCACTCACTACCATTGGGTTCCACGCCCCCAAATCACCACGTTCTACCCCCAAAACCTTGATATTCCTTTTCCATCCCCTATTTCCTTACCGGACAGACTTGCCCAGGATGTGTTTATAGAAGGAACGTGTGAAATAACACTCGAGCAGCCTGTTGTCGTAGACGGCCTTGGCCACGATCCGCCCCACAAACTTGAAGTAGCTGAGGTGGTTGGGGTTGCAGTGGGACGAAGGGTTGATGGTGTAGGTGACCCGGTCTCCAGGTGAGGTGCGGAACAGGGCGTACATCGGGTTGAACATCTCCCTTGAGATGATCATGTACCACTCGCGGAGGAGACCCCCGGCGTCCTGCCCCTCCTCGCCCTCAAAGACGATGTACCTGCAATGGGGGGGGGGGAAGGGGGAAAGGGGGGGTTAAGGGATCCCAAATGGCCCCTCTGACCCCAAAACGTGGCCCTATATATCTCACAAGACCCCAAAACCCAGCACTGGGGTCCCATGCATCCTCTAATGTAGTCCTACAGGATGAAGGGGAAACGGGGTGATCCCAAATGGCCCCTCAGACCCCAAAACGTGGCCCTATATATCTCACAAGACCCCCAGAACCCAGCTTTGGGGTCCCATGCATCCTTTAATGTAGTCCTGGGGGATGAAGGGGAAATGGGGGGGTTAAGGGATCCCAAATGGCCCCTCAGACCCCAAAACGTGGCCCTATATATCTCAGAAGACCCCAAAACCCAGCTTTGGGATCCCATTCATCCTTTAATGTAGTCCTATAGGATGAAGGGGAAATGGGGTGATCCCAAATGGCCCCTCAGACCCCAAAACGTGGCCCTATATATCTTCCAAGACCCCCAGAACCCAGCTTTGGGGTCCCATTCATCCTCTAATGTAGTCCTACAGGATGAAGGGGAAATGGGGTGATCCCAAATGGCCCCTCTGACCCCAAAACGTGGCCCAATATATCTCAGAAGACCCCAAAACCCAGCATTGGGGTCCCATGCATCCTTTAATGTAGTCCTGGGGGATAAAAAGGGGGGGTTAAGGGATCCCAAATGGCCCCTCTGACCCCAAAACGTGGCCCTATATATCTCCCAAGACCCCCAGAACCCAGCTTTGGGGTCCCATGCATCCTCTAATGTAGTCCTGGGGGATAAAAAGGGGGAATCCTCTAATATAGTCCTATAGGATGAAGGGGAAATGGGGGGGTTAAGGGATCCCAAATGGCCCCTC
>NW_015440185.1:17144-20239 GCF_001577835.2 Coturnix japonica | reverse complement strand
CACCGAATCACAGAATCACCGAATCACAGAATCACAGAATCACAGAATCACAGAATCACAGAATCACAGAATCACAGTATTGTAGGGGTTGGAAGGGACCTCTAGAGATTATCTAGAGTCCAATCCCCCTGCCAAAGCAGGTTCCCTACACCACGTCGCATAGGTAGGCATCCAAGTGGGTCTTGAATATCTCCAGAGAAGAAGACTCCACCACCTCCCTGTGCAGCCTGTTCCAGTGCTCCGTCACCCTCACTGTAAAGAAGTTCTTGCACACATTCATGCAGAACTTCCTATGCTGTAGTTTCATCCCATTACCCCTAGTCCTGTCCCCAGGCACTACTGAAAAGAGACCAGCCTCAGCACTATGGTTCCCATACCTCAGGTATTTATAAACCTGGATCAAATCCCCTCTCAGCCTTCTTTTCTCAAGGCTAAACAGACCCAGTTCCCTAAGTCTCTCCTCCTGTGACTGATCAGAGTTGACTTGGGGATTTTCTTTTTTGGCTTGAACCTCAGCTTGGAAACTCTCTCTCTCCAGAATAGTATTATACAGAGCACGGTATGCATAAGCCAAACCCCAAATAAGGTTTACCTCCTTAGATCTCTGTAAGCCGCACCATCTCTGACTCAAACACTAAATTTCTCAGGGTCCCTAAGATGTTCAGGAGTGAAATGCCACAACACTGAGAGTCCTCACGCTTCTAAGATTTTTCCTAAACCTTTCTATATACCCTGCCAGTCCGCATTCTCTGGTTTTGGAGGAGACTTCTGCTTAGAACGAATGGAGAGGAGTTCATACATTGATATTGATAACATGAACATGAGTATGAATACGAGTATGAACACTAACTCAGTTTTCCAAAAACATGTGGCAATCTGGGAAGACATCTTGGAAACCAGATTAAACATCGTGGAGTTTGTAAAGGAAAAGGTGGAGGTTCTGAATGCCTTCTTTACGTCTGTCTTTATAAGTCAGACCAGTTATCCTCAGGGTACTCCTCTCTCTGACCTGTAGTCTCATCTGAGGAGCACACTAACCCCCCTGTGATTCTGGAAGAAACAGTCAAGACTTACTACTCCAGCTGGACTGCCACAAGTCCATGGGGCTGGATGAAATCCACCCGAGAGTGCTGAGGGAACTGGCGGAGGTGATAGCCGAGCTGCTTTCCATCATCTATCAGCACTCCTTGTTGACTGGTGAGTTCCCAGAAGACTGGAGGCTTACCAATGTGACTCCCATTTACAAGAAAGGTTATAAGGAGGATCCAGGGAACTACAGGCCTGTTAGCCTGACCTCGGTTCCAGGGATGGTTATGGAACGATTGTCTCGAGGGAGATCATGCTGCCTGTGCGGGATGGCTGGGGGATCAGGCCTAGCCAGCATGGGTTCATGAAGGGCAGGTCCTGCTTGACCAACCTGATCTCCTTTTATGATCTAGTGACCCACCTGGTGGATGAGGAAAAGGCTGTTGATGTGGTCTACCTAGACTTCAGCAAAGCCTTTGACACTGTCTCCCATGCTATTCTCCTGCAGAAGCTGGCAGCCTGTGGCTTGGCTGGGTAAAGGACTGGCTGGAGGACCAGGCCCAGAAAGTGGTGGTGAATGGAGTGAAATCCAGCTGGCGACCAGTCACTAGTGGTGTTTCCCAGGGGTCAGTGCTTGGGCCTGTCCTCTTCAGTATCTTGAGCAGACAGTGTGCCCAGGTGGCCAAGAAGGCCAACGGCATCCTGGCTTGCATGAAAAACAGTGTTATTAGCAGGAACAGGGAGGTAATTGTCCCCCTGTACTCGGCACTGGTGAGGCCGCACCTCGAGTACTGTGTTCAGTTTTGGGCCCCTCACTGCAAGAAAGACATTGAGGCCCTGGAACGTGTTCAGAGGAGGGCTACGAAGCTGGTGAAGGGTCTGGAGCACAGGCCTTATGAGGAGCGGCTGAGGGAGCTGGGATTGTTCAGCCTGGAGAAGAGGAGGCTCAGGGGAGACCTTATTGCTCTCTATAACTTCCTGAAGGGAGGCTGTAGTGAGCTGGGTGTCAGCCTTTTCTCTCGTGTAGACAGTGATAGAACTAGAGGCAATGGTTTCAAGCTGCGCCAGGGGAGATTCAGGCTGGACATTAGGAAGTATTACTTCTCAGAAAGTGTAGTCTGGCACTGGAATGCACTGCCCAGGGAGGCGGTGGAGTCACCAACCATGGGAGTGTTCAAGAAACGTTTGGATGTTGTGTTGAGGGATGTGATTTAGCTGGGAAGTATTGGTGATGGTTGGACTGGATGATCTAGGACTTTTCCAACCTTGATAATTCTGTGACTATGTGATCTTTGGGTTCTGGAAGCCATATGGTATAGCTTCTATATTTCTTCATTGATGATCTTGATGAGGGGATTGAGTGCACTCTCAATAAGTTTGCAGATGACAACAAGTTGGGAGGGAGTGTTGATCTGCCTGAGGGGACAAAGGGCACTACAGAAGGACCTGGATAGACTGAATCGATGGGCCAAGGTTAAGGGCATGAGTTTCAGTAGCACCAGGTGCTGGCTCCCGCATTTTGGTCACAACAACCCCGGGCAACCCTAATGCCTTGGGGAGCTGTGGCTGGAATGCTGCCTGATGGAAAAGGACCTTGGTGTGCTGATGGACAGTTGGCTGAATATGAGCCAGCAGTGTGCCCAGTTGGACAAGAAGGCCAATGGCATCCTGGCTTCGGTCAGAAATGGTGTGGTAAGCAGGACCAGGGAAGTCATCCTGCCAATGTACTCAGCACTGATGAGGCCTCACCTCGAGTACTGTGTTCAGTTTTGGGCACCTCAGTACAGAAAGGACATGGAGGTGCTGGAGCAGGTCCAGAGAAGGGCTTGGAGAATATGCCCTATGAGGAGAGGCTGAGGGAGCTGGGGCTGTTTAGTCTGGAGAAAAGGAGGCTGAGGGGAAACCTTATCGCTCTCTTCCAGTATCTGAAGGATGCTTACAGTGAGAGTGGGGCAAGTCTCTTCTCATTGGTGACAAGTGACAGGACGAGGGGAAAAGGCCTCAGGTTGCACCAAGGTAAGATTAGTTTGGATGTTAGGAAACACTTCTTTACAGAAAGGGTAGTTAAA
>NW_015440185.1:14468-15854 GCF_001577835.2 Coturnix japonica | reverse complement strand
TGTATGATTCTATGATTCTATGCTTGCAGATATTATTAGTAATGACACCTTTACTTTGTCTCCTCAGGGAGCCTGGCTATGGAGGATATAAGGGAGGATACTTCCATAGAATCATAGAATCACAAGGTTGGAAAGGACCTACAAGATCATCCAGTCCACTTTCCAGCAGTCCCTCAGCCTCCCTCTCACTTCTTCTTTCCCTGGAGCTCCAGAGCTAGTTCCAATAGCTCCTGAGGATTCTGACTATCCGTGGGATGCTCAAACCAGCACGCCCCCACAGCAATGTGTCATTAATGTGTTTAAGGTTATGTCTCAGATTAAACAATTATTCAAGAATGTCACTGAGAGATCTGCCCCAAGGTGATTCCTGTGGTGATTCCAGCTCTGGCAATGAGCTCTGCAGTTGCTCCAAATCATGCAACAGCCCAACAGCTGCTCCAGCTCCTACAGTGATCCCTGTGGCTGTTAAAAGCCCTGCAAAAGGTCCTGGACTTGCAAACAGATATGCATATCTATTAGTATCTATGTATATGTTTGCAACTGCCTGTATGGTATGTATGTGAAAATATACTATATATATCATCTATGTATATATGCATGTCATAATTATTATGCTTTTCTTTGTCTTAGTAAAAAGTTTTAACACATCAAATTCTAAACAGCACTACCCTGAGTTCCTTACAGATCTCCTTGTGATTCTAGAAAGGGACCCAGTCACGCAGTGAAGAGCACCAGAAAATCTCAAGGTCTTACTGGCTACAGACTGCAGCCCCAAAGTGCTGCTGTAGAGACAACAGGACTGTCAGGAGACACACAAGACCTTCAGGCTTGCATAAATAAGAGGAACTGAGAGCTCTGTGGCATTATAAATAGAGCAGGATTGAAAAGATCACTATGTGCTGCTGTCTGTGGTAGTACCTCACCCAGACACAGACAAGGTAGGAAGAGAGAAGAGCTAAGGAAAAGTCTGCTTTTAAAGCTTTTTATTTATCTCCTAACCTATTCAGGGAATATGGTTCCATGTTTACACAAGCTCTTGGAGTGAGAAAATGGAAAGCAGGTAGGAAAGAAGTGAAATAATTTGCAACATTTTTCTGCAGATTACTGTATCATATGCAATCATACAATCAAATATGCATAAAACATAAAGAACCACCATATGGAAGCTGGAATAGTGCGTATTGCAAAACCTTCCTGAGAGCGTGCTTGATATCCCTGTTCCTCATGCTGTAGATAATAGGGTTCAGTGTTGGAGGAACCACTGAGTACAGAACTGTCACCATCAGGTCCATGGATGGAGAGGAGAAGGAGGGGGGCTTCAGGTAGGCATAAAAGGCATGTGGAGAAGGATTTGTGCCGTCCCTGCTCAGAGGGCATCCTCAGCAC
>NW_015440185.1:13093-13754 GCF_001577835.2 Coturnix japonica | reverse complement strand
CTGATGGAGCTGCTGTTGGACATCTGCTGTTGTTGGGCTTGGAGTCCTGTTCAGAGTGAAGAAGATAATGACAAGTCCAGACCATTCTCAGAGACACTCTTTCTACTGTATTACGAAATGTTTTCATTCTCTTATGACAATGTTTATTTAGCACAACAAATAGAATTGAATTTCATGAAGTTCAGCATTCTATAAGTAGAAGCAGCATATGGAGCTTTAACCTTCTCTTCATCTTCAAAATTATCTCATCTCTGGATTTTTACAACTGTTTCTTGTCTCATATCTTTACTCTCACTGCTCTTAAAGCCCTCTGTCACATCCTTTGTGCCCTCAATTTCCGTTCAGGAAACCTGCCTATTTGCAATGTAGGTGCATTATTTTTGTCAACAAAATTGATAATTTCAACTAGTTATACCCTTGGAAATGTTCCTCTCCATGAGAGGAGAGGCTGAAAACACTTCATGTGTGACAGTTCACTAAACAAGCAATTGACTGAAGAAGAATTGGGAGTCTCAGAGCTGTGTTTATATTTGACAGCCCCTTTTAGATTTCTGCTGTCAATCCTTTCCCCTTCCTTCCAAACAAGAAATAGAAAATCGCTACCTTGGCTGTCCACTCGCAAAGCACCCTCACAAACATTCAGTTGTGCAGTGGAGCTGTG
>NW_015440185.1:10531-12901 GCF_001577835.2 Coturnix japonica | reverse complement strand
ATGATCCCGATTAAGTTAATCTTCTATGAAAAGCAGCTGCATGGTCTGTAGTGAGACTTACCTTGTCATGGTTTGTGAGTAATGCTCCTACTGTGTGCTCACAGCCTGCTCACACCGTACACATCCTGGAAGCTCTGTCCCCTTTCTCTACTCTCATTTTGGGAGCTGTAGTTTGTCCTGTGCACAAGAGCTGCTCCTGGGCACAGCTGGCTCTCTGCAGCACTGCCCTCTTGTAAGAGCTCCCTGTGTCCCAGGAGCCTGGTCCAGTTCAGCAGCAGAGGATGTCATTTTTATCCTTCCCACTCGTGTCCCTTGAGATTTCCCTGGGTCCTCATGGCCATCAGTTCCTGAAAGACAACAATATCATAACTGTTCATTGAAATTTGCTCAGTTTTCCACCAGTCAATTCCTGACATGAGGTGAGTTCTACCAGAGAGTGTTTGATGAAACAAAAAGGGAACTCAGTCACGGACAAGGAGGGTTGGACTTCCCTGTGCAGGGCAGTGATCCAGAGAAGGCAGTGCAGGTGCCTCATCCCCAGATGGAAACGCAGGGGTTGAAATGGAATGCAGCTCCCCAAAGACCCATGGGAGCTGGGATTCCTCTGGTTCAGCTCAGATGTGCACAAGGAGTTGTACAGTGCTGCTTTAATATCTTCTTTATACCCAACTATAAATAAATAGACAGTAAATGTATTTCGGATTCTTCCTCTTTAAGCTCTCTCCAGATACCTCTCCATTTCGCTGAACAAGTTCTGAAAACCTGAAGAGGATAACAAGATGGCACAAGGCACAAGAGGCTCTTTAGGTTATAATGGGCCCCAGGGCGCATTTGGTGCTGAGTCCATCAACCTCCAGTGCAGAGAGAAGTTTGCACAACGTACTCAGCAAGACTTAGTCAGAAGTAACAGTGCAGTTTCTTGGAGTATTAATGGGCCCACTGAGGGCCATTATCAAGCAAGGTTCCCAAGGGACTTGTTAGAGAAGATAATTGGAAGATATGCCTACAGGCAGGCAAAGGCACTGGTATGGTGGCTCTGATGCTAAGAAACCCCTCCTTTGTCTTACGATTCCTGACCCCTAGACCCTTGGCAGGGAGATCCTGTCCCTCATGTTGGCTCATGACCCTTCCTGGGCTGGTGAGATGGATGTGTGCATAATGTGAAATGAAAGACATGGGGACAGAAGATCCCAGGCTCTGCATGGGGTGCAAGGACGGTGTGAAGTTCATGTCCCACGTGTGCCCTGTGTTTCATCGCAGGTTACAGGTTATGAGAAGGGCCCCGTCTGAACAAGTAGTCAATCCCAATGTAACTCTGAACTTCAGATCTCTCAGTTTCAGTGCCCTCCTGTGCACACTCTCCCATAGTTTGATGCACTTTATCTTCTGTGGTGCCCAGAAATGCACCTAGTGCTCCAGGTGAGGCTGCAGCAGCGCAGAGCAGAGGGAGACAATCCTTTCCCTCACACAGTTGGCAATAAATTGCTTAATGCCCTCCACGGGACCATTGGCCTTCCTGGCTGCCTTGGCACACTGCTGACTCACATTCGATTTGATGTTGACCAGGACCCCCAGTCCTTTTCAGTCAGACCTCTCTCCAGTGTTCCATATCCAGTCAGTGTGTATGTCCAGGGTTGTCCCTACCCAGGTGCACAATCAGGCACTTGTTCTTGTTCTGCTTTATGGACCAACTGGTACTCACTTCTCTCTGCAAGTCTTCTTCACCCTGGGTGGAGGCAACAGCTCCTCATAAACTGGAATCATCAGCAAACTTGCTCAGAACATCCTCTAGTCCTTGTCATGGTTTTGTCATCTTTGCTATTGGTATTCTGCATCATAACATCACGTGGAGCACAGAGAGGAAGAACTAAACATCACAGAGGACCTCACGATCCAAGAGGGAAACACGTCACGGAAGTGACGCTAGCCTCATAAGTGGGTCCCAAATCACCCCATAAATGACCTCCAGCCCCAAAAGTGGGTCAAAATCGCCCCATAAGTGAGTTTTGGGGGTCTGAAACCCCATAAGTGGGTCCCAAATCGCCCCATAAGTGGGTCAAAATTACCCCATAAGTGAGTCTGGGGGACACAGCGCCCCGTAAGTCACATCCAGCCCCATAAGTGGGGCAAAATCGCCCCATAAGTGACCTCCAGCCCCATAGGTGTGTGAGAATCCCCCCATAGACCCCATTTCTTAGGGGTTGAAGTCCCAAATGGTCCCATAAGTGACCTCCACCCCATAAGTGGTTCCCAAATCGCCCCATATGTTAATTCTGGGTGTCCTAATGGGTCCCATAAGTGAGTTTGGGGGTCCCAAATCGCCCCATAAGTCACAAATCGCCGCATAATTGGATCCCAAATCGCCCCATA
>NW_015440185.1:3340-4888 GCF_001577835.2 Coturnix japonica | reverse complement strand
TATCTGTTGCACGCTTTCTCCTGACGGTGTGCAAGTGAGGTGGAGCTACCCCCCTTGCACCAGGATGTATGTGCATCACTCATTAAACATACCTGCTCCATAACTACTATGTGGTTATGGGGTTTCATTCCATAAGTCAGGCCCCTTACCACAAAACTGGGTACGGGAAAATGGGAAATGGTATGGAGATGGAAGCTGGGCTCATCAAAAACAAACAGAGCAATTGCTAAGATCTAAGGAGGAAAAATTATCGGAGTGCAAGATAACACAATATAGTACAAGATAATTGAATCTGAGGCTAATAAATCAAGTAAAATAAGTAAGAGAGAGAGGTTTCCAAAGACTGAGAAGCCTACTTTGAAATTGAAGGCACCATGGCTTGGAAGCACACCCACACCCACTGCCAGGCAGTGAGAGAGAGAGAGTGAGCATCACTTCCGTGACGTATTTCCTGCTCTGATCTTGAGGTCCTCTGGGACATGTAGTTATTCTCTGCGCTCCACATGATGTTATGATGTGGAACACCAATAGCAAAAATTACAAAACCATGACAGACACAGACAGCGGTGCCAGTTCCAATGCCCTATGACTAAAGGCCAGCATGCACTGCAGCTCTACCCTGCTGCCTATTTGCTGTCACTCATCCATCAGTTGTCTCCATCTCTCCTATAAATATGGCTATTGTTAAGGGCATGTTTTCAGCAGGCCATCTGAACACGTACCCCTCCCACTGCCCTCCAGATTTCCCTATCATTTGCTCTTTGATCAATCAGATACCTCCCAACTGTCTGGCTGTTTTCTGACTTTCAGGGAGATTACTGGAATTTGCTCCATCTCCCCAAAGTCTGATGGACTCTGTTGTCAGCTCCTTCACCGTGATTCTATCTATCCCTTCCTATCTCAGTCTAATTCATTTCTTGTACAAATATTCCCTGTGAAAGACAAACTTCAATAGATGCCGCTTGGACATGGCATGCAGTTGATCACTGTGTTTTACTGTTCATTCAATTGCATCACCTTTCCTTCTGTTTGCTGGCCAAAAATAAAAGAGAGAGATCTTTCCTTTCCCATGTGCAGCCGGTTCTCTGTGGAAAGCCAGTGGGAGTTGGTGCAAAGGCGGTTTAACACTGAGTGGGTGATGGCAGAGGAAAAGAGTGATGTGAGGAAAAGTGATGCAAGTCCCATGGGGCCAATGTGAGTAGAAATGTGGTGGGGATGTTGAAGAGCTTTGTCAACACATTAACAGAACAGAAGTCATTGGGACATCCTGGATCACTATCAGTTGCTCAGTGCTGCTTTAAGGTCTTGTTTTAACACAACTATAAATAAATAGACTATAAATGTCTGCTGGATTCTTCTTCTTTAAGCTCTCTCTAGATATCTCTCCATTTAGCTGAATAAGTTCTGAAAACCTGGAGAACAGGAAGGCACAAGGCACAAGATGCTCTTTAGGTTATAATGGACCCCAGGGCACATTTGATGCTGAATCGACCAATCTCCAATGCAGAGTGAAGTTTTCACAGAGTTCTAGCAAGACAAAGTCAGAAG
>NW_015440185.1:0-1692 GCF_001577835.2 Coturnix japonica | reverse complement strand
GTTAAACCTCCTTTGCACCAACTCAAACTGGCTTTCTTCAGAGAACCAGCTGCACATGGGCAAGGAAAAAAATCAACAAACAGAAGGAAAGGTGATGAAATTGAATGAACAGTAAAACATAGTGATCACTTGCATGCCATGTCCTATCTGCATCTGTTGAGAGAATCAACAGATTCCCTCAACAGAAAAATGATGTTGAGCGTCATCTTTCACAGGGAATATTTGTACAAGAAAGGAGTCAGACAGAGATAGGATGGGATAGATCGAATCACAGGGAAGAAGTTGACAACAGAGTCCATCAGACTTTGGAGAGACGTACAAATTCCAGTAATCTCCTTGAAAGTCAGAAATCAGCCAGGGAATTGTGAGGTATCTGACTGATCAAAGAGCAATGGATGGGGAAATCTGGAAGGTAGTGGGATGAGCAAGTGTCCAAATCCACTCATGAAAACATGCCCTTAACCGCAGCCATTTATTTAGGAGAGCGGGAGACAACTGGAGGATGAGTGACATCAAATAGGCAGGAGGGTAGAGCAGCGGTGACTGCCGGAAAGCATCTTTGGACATAGCCTGACTGGATAGCTCATCTATGGTATTAGTGTGCAGAAGGTTGCACACAGACTTTAGACCCATAGTGGGTCTTGGAGTTGGCATAGCATGACAGACACTCCTAGGGCGTGGCTTTCCTGAAGGCCCTGTGCCGCATTTGCAGCTGCAGGTGAGTGTGAGGGACTGCCCAGGGAACTAAGATGACACTAGGCTGCTTCTGATGCCATTCAGCTGAGATCCCCTACATAACTGAGGTTATGGTTATGTCCATTTATATGTGTTAGTTTTGAATTGCCTTCTGCTCCAGAAGATGCAGCAGATGGAGAACAGAGAAAGATCTGGCTCTTCTTTTGTGAGCCCATCCATTTAGTCAGCTGTGTAACTCTGCATGCTCCATGGAGATGGGTGACAAAGGCACTTTGAGGTGCCCTAAACGTTGAGGTCTGTTGTCATTAGGATGGCCAACAATAGGTCTTTCCCCTTTCAGATTCTCAGCTGATGCTCAGGATGGAGGTTTCTAGCTCAGGGACTTCCCACACAGTTTACAAGTGCTGGCACACATCCAGGAGCACCCCAGGCATTTTGGGCATCATGCAGTGTCTGTGTGAGAGCAACTGACTCCCTGCTGAAGGGTCAAAGACTCAGAGCAGGAGCTCACATGCAGGAATCTCCTTGTGCACATCTGAGCTAAACAAGAGGAATCCCATCTCCTGTGGATCTGTGGGGAGCTGAATTGCATTTCAGCCCCAGGGTTTGTATTTGGAATGAGTTGCCTGCAGTACCTCAGCTGGATCACAGCCCTGATCAGCGAAAGTCCAACCCTCCCTGTCTTTGTCTGGGTGCCCTTTTTGTTTCATCAAACACTCTCTGGTAGGACTCACCAGATGTCTGTAATTAGTCACTGACCACTGGATGGTGAATTCATCAGATTTCGAAGCACAGTCATTAATGCCGTTGTCTTTCAGGAGCTGTTGGCCTTGAAGACCCAGGGACGTGTCAGGGGACATGAATGGGAAGGATAAAAATGACATCATCTGCTACCGAGCTGGGCTGGGCTCCTGGGACACAGAGAGCTCATAAAAGTGGGCAGAGCTGCAGAGAGACAGCTGTGCCCAGGAGCAGCTCTTGTGCACAGCACAGCCT
>NW_015440184.1:18243-20356 GCF_001577835.2 Coturnix japonica | reverse complement strand
CTACCGAGGCCTAGCGCCGCCATTGGGGCCTACCAAGGCCTGGTGCCGCCATTGGGGCCTACCAAGGCCTAGTGCCACCACTGGGTCCTACCAAGGCCTAGTGCCGCCACTGGGTCCTACCAAGGCCTAGTGCCGCCATTGGGGCCTACCGAGGCCTAGTGCCACCACTGGGGCCTACCGAGGCCTGGTGCCACCATTGGGGCCTACCAAGGCCTGGTGCCGCCATTGGGGCCTACCGAGGCCTAGTGCCACCATTGGGGCCTACCAAGGCCTAGTGCCACCATTGGGGCCTACCAAGGCCTAGTGCCGCCATTGGGGCCTACCGAGGCCTGGTGCCACCATTGGGGCCTACCAAGGCCTAGTGCCATCATTGGGGCCTACCAAGGCCTGGTGCCATCATTGGGGCCTACCGAGGCCTAGTGCCACCATTGGGGCCTACCAAGGCCTAGTGCCACCACTGGGGCCATCTCTATGGGGTGGCGCCATCTTTAAGGCCTTCTCTATGGGTTGGGGCCATCATTGGGCCCATCTGAGGCCTAGTGCCGCCATTATGGCCACCTCTATGGCTTGGGCCCATCTCTTCCTGTCCTCACCCCCCCCTTATCTCTCTTCCCCCCCCCCCCTTATCACCCAGGGGTGCTGTACAACCAGTTCCTGTCCCAGGTGGATTTCGAGGTCCTTCGTGACCACGCCAGATCTTTGGGGGTGTTGGTGTTTGAGAACCCGACCCGGCGTCTCATGGTGGTCACCCCGGCGGGTCACCCCGACGTCAAACGCTTCTGGAAGAGACAGAAGCACAGCACGTAGCGGGGACCCCCCCTCAATACAACAACCCCCCCCCAACCCCAAACCCACCCCCATATTCACCCCCAAACCCCCCCCTTACCACAAACCTATCCCCAAACCCACCCTCAACACAAACCCACCCTCAAACCAACCCCAAACCCATCCTCAAATTCACCCCCAACCCCAAACCCACCCCCATATTCACCCCCAAATCCCCCCCAAACCCACCCCAAACCCCCCCAACCCCAAACCCATCCCAAGACCCCCCCCCCCAAACCCCTTTTTGACCCATATATGAGGTGTGGGGTGGGGTTGGGGGGGCAGGGATGGGGTGAGGCCTAAACAAATCCACAATAAAACAAAGGGTTTTTGGTAACGCTGTAAAAGAAACTTTTAATAAACCATTTTCATACAAAATAAAACCATTTTCACCTTTTTCTCCACAAAATAACCCCAATTTTCCACCAAATTAATCCTATTTTCCCCCCAAATTATCCATTTTCTCTCAAAATACCCCATTTTCACCCAATTTACCCCAAAATATCCCATTTTTCCTCAAGTTGACCTGATTTCCCTACAAAATAACCCATTTTTCCCCAAAGTAACACAATATCCCTCAAAATACCCAATTTTCCCCCAAATTAACCCAAAATTGCCATAAAATCGAGAAGAAAAAAGCAAAAAGAAGCATTTTTTGGGGGTTAAAACGTCTTTACTGTCACCCACCGACGCCATTTTGTCTCCCTTCCACGGCCGCCATTTTGTCCCCCTTCCACGGCCGCCATTTTGTCCCCCTTCCACGGCCGCCATTTTGTCTCCCATTTACGTCACCATTTTGGCCCCTTTTGGTGCCATTTTATCCCCATTTCGGTGCCGTTTTGTCCCTATTTTTGTACCACTTTATCCCTCATTTTTGGTGCCACCATTTTGGCCCATTTTGGTGCTATTTTATCCCCCTTTTGGTGCCGTTTTGTTCCACTTCCGGTGCCGCCATTTTGTCCCCTCATCCCCCACCTGCCGCCATTTTGTCTCCATCTTCTTGTCCCCACCTGGAGAAACCACACAAACACCTCAGTCATTTCTGACCCAAAAACCCCATTTCTGACCCCAAAAACCCAATTTCCGACCCCAAAAACCCAATTTCCGACCCCAAAATCCCCATTTCTGACCCCAAAAACCCAATTTCCGACCCCAAAATCCCCATTTCTGACCCCAAAATCCCCATTTCTGACCCCAAAAAACCCATTTCTGACCCAAAAACCCCGATTTCCGACCCCAAAATCTCCATTTCTGACCCCAAAATCCCCTTTTCTGACCCCAAAAACCC
>NW_015440184.1:0-5960 GCF_001577835.2 Coturnix japonica | reverse complement strand
AGATCCCCTATAGATCCCCTATAGATCCCATATAGACCCCCCCAGACACAGATATACCCCCAAACCCCCATAGATCCCCCATAGATCCCCTATAGACCCTTCAATCCCCTATAGATCCCATAAATAACCATAATATCCCTCCCACCCCATATATATATATATATCCCATATAGATCCCATATAGATTCCATACATATCCCCTCCAGACCCCACAGACCCCCTCCAACACCCATATATGACACCATAGATCCCCCCACACCCCGATCAGCCCCTATAGACCCCCCCCATCCCCTATAGATCCCCTATAGATCCCCATAGATCCCCATAGAACCCCATAGATCCCCATAGATCCCCTATAGATCTCCCCTATAGCCCCTATAGGGCCGCCCTTCACCGACCACCCCGCTCCCAACATGGCGCCCACCGCCAGGGGGGGCGTGGCCACGCCCTCCTCATCTGATTGGCTGCGGGGGAGGAAGAGGCGGGGCTTTGGGAAGTGGGCGTGGTCTGCGGGAGTGGGCGTGGTCTGATGGGTGTGGGAGTGGCCACGCTCTCCGCCTCTCATTGGCTGAGAGGGAGAAGTGGGCGGGGCTTTGGGAAGTGGGCGTGGCCTGGGGTGTGGGCGTGGCCACGTACTCTGCCTCTCATTGGCTGAGGGGGAGGAAGAGGCGGGGGTTTGGGAAGTGGGCGTGGCCTGGTGGTGGGCGTGGTCAGACCCGCCGCCTCTCGTTGGCTACGGGGAAGGAAGGGGCGGGGCTTTGGGAAGTGGGCGGAGCCTGTGATGGGAGTGGGCGTGGCCTATGGGGTGTGGGCGGGGCTTAGGGAATGGGGGTGGCTAATAATGAATATTAATGGATAATAATGGTTAATTAATGCTAATAATTGGGGGAATAATAGCTAATAATGGGTAATAATGGGGAAATTGTGGCTAATAATGGGGGAATTGCTGCTGATAATGGGGAAATAGGGGCTAATAATGGCTAATAATGATTAATAATGGCTAATAATGGCTAATAAAGGTTAATTAATGCTAATAATTAGGAAATAATGGCTAATAATGGGGAAATTAATGCTAATAATGGGGAATATCAGCTAATAATGGGGAATAATGGGGCTAATGATGGGAAATAATAGGGAATAGGGGCTAATAATGGGGAATATCAGCTAATAATGAGGAAATAAGTGCTAATAATGGGAAAATAATGGCTAATAATGGGGAAATAGGGGCTAATTATGGCTAATAATGGGAAATAATAGGGAATAGGGGCTAATAATGGGGAAACTGAGGCTAATAATGGGGAAATAACTAATAATAATGGCTATTAATGGGAAATAGTAGGGAATAGGGGCTATTAATGGGGAAATAATGGCTAATAATGGTTAATAATTGCTAATAATGAGGAAATAATTGCTAATAATGGGAAATAACTGCTAATAATGGGAAAATAATGGCTAATAATGGGGAAACAATTGCTAATAATGGAGACATTAATGCTAATAATGGGAAATTAAGTGCTAATTATGGGAAATTAAGTGCTAATAATGGGGAATATCCGCTAATAATGGGGAAATAATGGCTAATAATGGGGAAATTGAGGCTAATAATGCGAAAATAACTGCTAATAATGGGGAAATAATGGCTAATAATGGGGAATATCAGCTAATAATGGGGAAATAATAGCTAATAATTGGGGAATTAAGTGCTTAACTAATGGGGAATATCAGCTAATAATGGGGAATAGCTGCTAATAAGGGAAATATCAGCTAATAATAGGGGAAAATAACTGCTAAATAATGGCTAATATGGGAAATAATAGGAATAGGGGCGTTAATAATGTGGAGGAAATTGAGGCTATAATGGGAAATAACTGCTAATAATGGAAAGTATCGCTAATAATGGAGAATAGCTTGGCTAATAATGGGGGGAAATCACCCTTTTGGGTCCCTATTTAGGTGGGGAGGGGGAGGTGACCACCGAACACTGGGAGGATCCCCCCCATTCCCCCCCCCCACCCCATAGCTGTGCCCACCCCACAGCTGTGCCCCCCCCCCCCCCCTCCCCGACAGCTGTGGGGGAACAAAGGGGGACCCCACCCCCCCCATGTAACCCCCCCCATGTTGATTTAAGGGTCGAGAATGCGCTCATCCCGCGCATCTGGGCGAAGGCCAAAATGGGTGACCCTCTGAGCGGGGGACCCTTCCCCCAGAGCATGGGACCCCACTTGGGGGAGCATTGGAGGCGGTGGGGTGGGTAAAATAAGGGGCGAGTTTTAGGGGATTCACCCCACAAAAAACGGTTTTCAAGGACCCCAAAAAGCGGAATTTAGGGGGATTCTCAAAGAAAAGTGGTTTCAAGGCAACCCCAAAAAGGGGCGAGTGTTTGGGGTTTCCCCCCAAAAAAGTGGTTTCAAGCAACCCCAAAAAGGCGCGTTTTGGGGTTCCCCAAAAAAAGTGGTTTCAAAGGCACTCCCAAAAAGGTGTTTTTCAAGCATTTAGCCCCAAAAAAGTGGTTTTCAAGACACCAAAAAAAGGTATTTTGGGATGCTGCATTCGCCAAGAAAGTTGGTGTTTGCAAAGGGACCTCCAAAAAGCGGGCAGTTTGGGGTTGTCCCCCAAAAAAGTGGTTCAAGGGCACCCCAAAAAGGCAGTTTTTTCAAGATTTAGCCCCAAAAAAGTGGTTTCAAGACACCCAGAAAAGGGTATTTTGGGAGGATTCGCAAAGAAAAGTGTCGTTCAAGGCGACCCCAAAAAGTGGTAATTCTGGGGGTTTCCACCCTTAAAAGGTCAGTTTCGAGGGACCCCAAAAAGGGAATTTAGGGGGGATTCTCACTGAAAAGTGGTTTCAAGGAACCCCAAAAAGGGCAGTTTTGGGGTTTCCCCAAAAAAGTGGTTTCAAGGCACCCCAAAAAGGGTAGTTTTTGAGGGTTTATCCCCCAAAAATGGGTTTCAAGAAGACCCCAAAAAAGGGCATTTTTCAAGCTTGTAGTCCCAAAAAGTGGTTTCAAGGCACCCCAAAAAGGGCACTTTTCATCTATTTAGCCCCAAAAAGTGGTTTCAAGGCACCCCAAAATGGGCAATTATAGGGATTTACGCCCCCCCCCCCCCCCACCAAAGAAAAGTGTATTCGTGGGTTTCAAGGGCTCTTCCCCCCCAATAATGTGGGTTGCCCCTATTCGGGTCTCCCGACCCCCCCTGCCGCCCCCCCACCATTTGAATTGGGGGGGGAGAAAGAGGGGAGGGGGCGTGGGATGTAGGGGAGGGGGGAAGGTAGGAGAGAGAGCAGGAGGAACGATGGTGGGAACTGGGGGCAATGGGGGGCAATGGGTGGGTAATGGGGGGCAATGGGGCGGCAAATGGGGGTAATGGGGGGTAATGGGGGATAATGGGGGGTAATTGGGGGGTACAGGGGGGGCAATGTGGGCAATGGGGCGGTAATAGGGGTATGGGGGGCAAGGGACGGGCAATGGAGCGGTATGGGGGTAATGGGGGGGCAATGGGGTAAGTAGGGGGTATATGGGTGTAGATGTGGGGGTAATGCGGGTCAATGGGGCGAATGGGGGGTGGTGGGTTAATGGGGGTTATGGGGTAATGGGATGGGGGTAATGGGGGTCAATGGGGGTTAATGGGGGTAATGCGGGGTAATGGGGGTAATGGGGGTAATGGGGTAATGGAGGTTGGGGAATGGGGGGGCAATGGGGGTAATGGGGGTAATGGTGGCGGATAAGTGGGGGAATGGGGGTAATGGACGGTATGGGGTAATGGGTGATTAATGGGTGTAATGGGGGGTAATGGGGGGAATGGGGAATGTAATAGGGTAATGGGCGGCAATGGGGTATGGGGGATGGGGGCAAGTGGGGTGCAATGGGGATAATGGGGGTAATGGGGGTAATGGGGATAAGGGGTAAATGGGGGTAATGGGGGTAATGGGGGATTGGTAATGGGGGCAATGGGGGATAATGGGGGGCAATGGAGGCGGGAATGGGGGGGAATGGGGGGTAATGGGGGGTAATGTGTGGTGGGTAATGCGGGGCAATGGGAAAGGATGGGGGGTAATGGGAAGGGTAATGGGGGGCAATGGGAAGGAATGGGGGGGTAATGGGGGGCAATGGGGGGCAATGGAGTGTATGAGGGATCAATGGGGGGCAATGGGGGATACTGGGATGTAACTGGGGGGGTCCTAATGTTGCCCCCATGTGACCCCCCCTCTCAAGCAGATCAATGGGGGGGGTCCCGCTGCCCCTCCCCCTCCTGCTGCTGCTGCCGGCGATGGGGGCGGGGCTGAACCTGGACCTGGGTGAGAGCAATGGGGGGGGGGGGGGTTATTAGGGGGTTCTATCAGGCCCATAAGGGATTGATGGCCCCCCCATATACCCTATTTGATGTCCCAGTATATTCCCTATTAATGCCCCCACCCATTGATGTCCCCCCCATATATATCCTATTGATGTCCCCCCCCCCCCCGATTGATGTCCCCCCCCATTATATTTCCCAATTACTGTCCCCATTGCTGCCCCCCCTATTACGTCCCCCCCATTGCTGCCCTCCCTATGATATATTCCCTATTATATATCCCATTGCCTGTCCCCATTTGATTTCCCCCCCCGACTGATATTTCCCCCATGCTGCCCCCCCCCTTGCTGTCCATTGGTGTCCCCCCCATTTATGTCTCCCCCATTGCTGTCCCCCATATTGCTGTCTCCCCCCTTGGTGTCCCCCATATATATCCCATTAGCTGTCCCGCATTGATGCCCCCCCCATTTGATGACCCCCCCTTGCTTGCCCCAGTTGCTGCCCATTATGCCCCCCCATATATATCCCATTGATGCCCCCCCAACTGATGCCCCCCCCCCTATTTGGCTGATGCCGCCCCTCATTGGTGTCCCCTCTATTAGTGTACCCTCCATTGATGTCCCCCCCCTTGCTGTCCCCCATATATATCCCCATTGGAATGCCCCCCCCATTGCCTGTTCCCATTGATGGCTCCCCTATTAACGTCCCCCCCCTTGGTAGTTCCCCCCCATATATATCCCCGCATATATTATCCCCATTGGTGTCCCCCCTCCCAGTTATATATCCCTATTGGCTGTCCCCATTTGCTGCCCCCGCCTAATTAATGTCCCCCCATATATTCTCCCATTTGCTTGTCCCCATATCTCCCCATTGCTGCCCCCCCCTATTAATGCCCCCTCCCGCATATCTCCCCATTCCTGCCCCCCCTTATTTAATGTCCCCCCCATATCTCCCCTTTTGCTGCCCCCCCCCATATATATCCCATTAATGCCCCCCCATATATCCCTATTGCTGTCCCGTTATATTATCCCTATTGTACTGCCCCCCCCCATATGTTTCCCATTCGCTGCCCCCCATATGTCCCTTTCTGCCCCCCCTTATTTAATGTTCTTCCCCCCATATCTCCCCCATTGTGCCCCCCCATATATATTCCCTTATTAACGTCCCCCCATATTTCCGCATTGCTGTCCCGCATATATCCCTTATACTGCCCCCCCATATCTCCGCCTTGCTGCCCCCCCATTATCGTCTCCTATTGCTGCCCCATATATCCCTTTAATTGCCCCCCCCCCCCCTTGCCCACCCCCAGGCCCGCTTGCGCTGTCTGCGTCTGGGGTATGCAGGACCGGTCCTATCCCCGACAGTCGCTCTCGGCCTCCAGCTCCTGGTCAGACTCAACCTCGGCACAGCACGGCCGGTAACAACCAGTATAGAACCATGTACCCTGGACCAAGTAATGACCAGTATGGACCGTAGGACCAGTATAGATGATGGACCGTATAGACCATTGTAGTAGACCAGTATGGACCAGTTGGTCAATAGGACCCAGTATAGACCATACAGACAGTACAGACCCAGTATGACCAGTACAGACCAGTAGTGGACAGTATCGACCAGTCAGACCAGTACTGACCCAGTATAGACCAGTAAATCCAATAATTCTCTCTCTT
>NW_015440183.1:19030-20449 GCF_001577835.2 Coturnix japonica | reverse complement strand
TAGGGTTAGGGGTCTATAGGGTTAGGGGTCTATAGGGTTAGGGGTCTTTAGGGTTAGGGGTCATTAGGGTTAGGGGTCATTAGGGTTAGGGGTCTATAGGATTTGGGGTCCTTAGGGTTAGGAGTCATTAGGGTTGGGGGTCTTTAGGGTTAGGAGTCATTAGGGTTAGGGGTCTTTAGGGTTAGGGGTCTGTAGGGTTAGGGGTCATTAGGGTTAGGAGTCATTAGGGTTAGGGGTCTTTAGGGTTAGGGGTCATTAGGGTTAGGGGTCTATAGGGTTAGGGGTCATTAGGGTTAGGGGTCTATAGGGTTAGGGGTCTATAGGGTTAGGGGTCTTTAGGGTTAGGGGTCATTAGGGTTGGGGGTCTTTAGGGTTAGGGTCCTATAGTTTTAGGGGTCTGTAGGGTCGATTGTTGGCCATCAGTAGGGACCAGAGTGAACACACATAGGGAAACCCCACTCTCATCTTATGGGGTAATTAAGATTGGGGGTAATTAACACTGTGGGTCATTAGTAGGGTCCAGAGTGAACACAGATAGATAAAACCCCATTGTTACCCTTTGGGGTTATTAACATTGGGCTAACACCCCCCCCCAAACCCCGGCGTCTCCACGCTGCCCATTCTGCCATAGCAACAGGCTTCCCATTGGCTGCCCGCTTTTTAACGGCAGCCAATGGCGGCGCGGTGTTGCGGTACAGGAGGCGGGGATGGGGGAGGGTCGTAGTGGGAAACCTATACAGGTCCTGGAAGGGATATAGTGAGACTGGGAGACCTATAGAGGTCCTGGAAGGGATATAGTGAGACTGGGAGACATATACAGGTCCTGGAAGGGATATAGTGAGCCTGGGAGACATATACAGGTCCTGGAAGGGATATAGTGAGCCTGGGAGAACTATACAGGTCCTGGAAGGGATATAGTGGGACTGACTGACCCACACAGGTCCTGACTGACCCATACAGGTCCTGAATGACTCATACAGGTCTTCAATGACCCATACAGGTCCTGGAAGGGATATAGTGGGACTGACTGACCCATACAGGTCCTGAATGTCCCATACAGGTCCTGGAAGGGATATAGTGAGACTGTGAGACCTATACAGGTCCTGGAAGGGATATAGTGAGACCCATACAGGTCCTGACTGACCCATACAGCTCCTCAATGTCCCATACAGGTCCTCAATGACCCATACAGGCCCTGACTGACCCATACAGGCCCTGACTGACCCATACAGGCCCTGAATGTCCCATACAGGCCCTGACTGACCCATACAGGTCCTCAATGTCCCATACAGGCCCTCAATGACCCATACAGGCCCTCAATGACCCACACAGGTCCTGACTGACCCACGCAGGTCCTGACTGACCCATACAGGCCCTGAATGACCCATACAGGTCCTGACTGACCCATACAGGTCCTGA
>NW_015440183.1:16845-18460 GCF_001577835.2 Coturnix japonica | reverse complement strand
CCATACAGGCCCTGACTGACCCATACAGGTCCTGACTGACCCATACAGGTCCTCAATGTCCCATACAGGCCCTGAATGACCCATACTGGTCCTGACTGACCCATACAGGCCCTCAATGTCCCATACAGGCCCTGACTGACCCATACAGGCCCTGAATGACCCATACAGGTCCTGACTGACCCATACAGGCCCTGAATGACCCATACAGGCCCTGAATGTCCCATACAGGCCCTGAATGTCCCATACAGGCCCTCAATTACCCATACAGGTCCTGAATGACCCACACAGGTCCTCAATGACCCATACAGGTCCTGACTGACCCATACAGGCCCTGACTGACCCATACAGGCCCTGACTGACCCATACAGGTCCTGACTGACCCATACAGGTCCTCAATGACCCATACAGGCCCTCAATGACCCATACAGGTCCTGACTGTCCCATATATGTCCTGACTAACCCATACAGGCCCTGAATGACCCATACAGGTCCTGACTGACCCATACAGGCCCTGACTGACCCATACAGGTCCTCAATGTCCCATACAGGCCCTCAATGACCCATACAGGCCCTGACTGACCCATACAGGCCCTGAATGACCCATACAGGTCCTGAATGTCCCATACAGGCCCTGACTGACCCATACAGGTCCTGACTGACCCATACAGGCTCTGACTGACCCATACAGGCCCTGAATGACCCATACAGGCCCTGAATGACCCATACAGGCCCTGAATGAACCATACAGACCCTCAATGACCCATACAGACCCTCAATGACCCATACAGGCCCTGACTGACCCATACAGGCCCTCAATGACCCATACAGGCCCTGACTGACCCATACAGGCCCTGAATGTCCCATACAGCTCCTCAATGTCCCATACAGGCCCTGACTGACCCATACAGGCCCTCAATGTCCCATACAGCTCCTCAATGACCCATACAGGTCCTGACTGACCCATACAGGCCCTGAATGAACCATACAGGCCCTGAATGTCCCATACAGGTCCTGACTGACCCATACAGGTCCTCAATGACCCATACAGGCCCTGAATGACCCATACAGGCCCTGAATGACCCATACAGGTCCTCAATGACCCACACAGGTCCTCAATGTCCCATACAGGCCATGACTGACCCATACAGGTCCTGACTGACCCATACAGCTCCTCAATGACCCACATAGGTCCTGAATGACCCATACAGGCCCTGAATGAACCATACAGGTCCTGAATGACCCACACAGGTCCTCAATGACCCATACAGGCCCTGAATGAACCATACAGGTCCTGACTGACCCATACAGGTCCTGACTGACCCATACAGGCCCTGACTGACCCATACAGGCCCTGACTGACCCATACAGGCCCTGAGGGCTCTATACAGGTCCTGACTGACCCATACAGGTCCTGACTGATCCATACAGGCCCTGACTGATCCATACAGGCCCTGAATGACCCATACAGGCCCTGACTGACCCATACAGGTCCTGACTGTCCCATATATGTCCTGACTAACCCATACAGGCCCTCAATGACCCATACAGGTCCTCAATGACCCATACAGGCCCTGACTGACCCATACAGGTCCTGACTGACCCATACAGGTCCTGA
>NW_015440183.1:14671-16030 GCF_001577835.2 Coturnix japonica | reverse complement strand
CCTGAATAACCGAGCAAGTCCCGGATGTAAAGCGGTTGTTAACGAGGGGACCGCGGCTATAAGGTTAGGCCTCACCTTAGGCCTACAAGGCCCCGAGCGGAGATCGTTTACTGACCTGAAGCGGCGGCGATGCGCAGAACGGAGGCTGTGTGGAGGTTTGGGCCTGGCCGGGGCCAGGGCCGGGCCGGGCCGGGCCGGGACCGGAGGTCCGGCTTCAGAACCCCGGGGATTACCCAGTAATGCCACAACAAAATGGCGGCCACAACAAACCGCCGCCGGCGCTACGGAGCATGCGTAGCTCCGCCCATCCGTTCAGCGCGCTTGATGGTTTGAACCAATGGGAAGAGGGCAGAGCTTAAAGCCGACCAATAGGAATAAAGCGCGACGCTCTTCTTCCCGCCCACCACCTCCGAGCTCTCCTCTGACGTCACCACCGCGCGCCGGCCCCCGCCCCGCCCATGCGCATGCGCAGAAGGGAGCAGCGCAAAGCGATGTGTGGGCGGGAAAAGGGGCGGGGCTTCGCAGCAAGACACGCCCACTTCTCAACTAAGCCACGCCCACTTCTTAACTAAACCACGCCCCTTTGTGTAAGCCCCGCCCCTTCTCATCTAAGCCCCGCCCCCTCCTTGAAGCCCCGCCCCTTGATGGGGTTAATTAACGCTGTGGGTTAATGAGAGCTCCCCTCCGCTGGGCTAATTAACACACAGAGGGGCTAACTAACACTCAGAGGTAATTAATGACCTTAAGACCCCCCATGGGTCACAATAATCCCACCTCGATGGGTTTAATTAGCGCCTCCATGTAACGAATCTGCTTCCAAATGGGGGTAATTAATGCACACGGGTAATTAACACCCCCACTAATGAAGCTGGACCCCATAGGGAGTAATTAACCTCCCTCAGTAATGAATCTCACCCCAAGGAGGGTAATTAACCCCCCCCCATAATGAGCCCATAGGGGGTATTTAATGACCCCTAATTACCCCTTGGGGGCAGTTAATTAACCCCATTCATTAACGAATCTGACCCCATAGGGGGTATTAATGACCCCTAATTACCCCTGGGGGACAGTTAATTAACCCCCCCCCCATAACGAATCTGACCCCATAGGGGGTATTTAATGACCCTTAATTACCCCTGGGGGGCATTTAATTAACCCAATTAATTAACCCAATTAATTAATTAACAACCCACCCCTTTTGCTTTTTTTTCCCTCGGTTTTAATTAAAAAATGGCAACAAAAAGGACCCAAAATTGGGAGGATTTGGGGTGGGGGGGCACGAAGAGCCATCACTTCTGCTTGGGGGGCGGCCTGGGGATACAAAGGGGACAGTGTCAGCCCCCCCCATTGACCCCTATT
>NW_015440183.1:9856-11740 GCF_001577835.2 Coturnix japonica | reverse complement strand
AAACATGGAATGGGGAGCGGCGACGGGAAAAGTGAATGGACGACGCGGGGTAAAACGTGAAATGGGGAGGGGGGGCAAAGTGCATGGGGAGGAGGGCAAGTGAATGGGAGGGGTTAAAGTAGAAATGGGAGCGGACCGGCACAAACAGTAGAGAATGGGCCAGAGGGGAAAAGTGAACAATGGGGAGGGGTAAACAACCAGGCCACAAACGACACAGTGACATGGGGGAGGGGTAACACTCTGAATGGGAGGGGGTAAAAGTGAATGGGGAGGGGGTAAAAGTGAATGGGGAGGGGGTAAAGTGAATGGGGAGGGGGTAAAAGTGAATGGGGAGGGGGTAAAAGTTAAACTGCGAACTGGGGGGGGGGTTAATTAGTGAGGGGGGGGTTAATTAGTGGGGTTAATTACCTTAATGGAGATAACGAAGTGGCCGCCATTGCGGAGGAAATTGTGGGCGTTGAGGGCAACGATGCGGGATTGGTCGGGCTGGGCCACGTCAGCAAAGATGACATCCACCATCCCTACAAAGAGACCCCAAAATGAGCCTTTCTGACCCCAAAATCAGCCTTTCTGACCCCAAAATCAGCCTTTCCGACCCCAAAAACCCCCCTCCAGGATCCCAAAGTACTCAAAGAACCCAAAGATCCCCAAACAGCCCCACAACTTCCAACGCAATACAACCCAGCGCCTCTAGGCCCCAAAACTCAATGTGTGTCATCCTGACCCCAAAATTAGCCTTTCTGACCCCAAAATTGGCGTTCCTGACCCCAAAATGAGCCTTTCTGACCCCAAAAACACCCTCCAGGACCCCAAAGTACTCAAAGAACCCACAGATCCCCAAACAGCCCCACAACTTCCAACACAACACAACTGAGCGCCTCTAGGCCCCAAATCTCAATGTGTGTCATCCTGACCCCAAAATGAGCCTTTCTGACCCCAAAATTGGCGTTCCTGACTCCAAAATGAGCCTTTCTGACCCCAAAAACCCCCTCCATGACCCCAAAGTACTCAAAGAACCCAAAGATCCCCAAACAGCCCCACAACTTCCAACGCAACACAACTGAGCGCCTCTAGGCCCCAATATCCCCAAATATACCCCCGCAATCCCAATGTGTATCATCCTGACCCCAAAATCAGACTTTCTGACCCCAAAATCGGCCTTCAAGACCTCAAAATACTCAAAGTTGCTCTTTTTTGATCCCAAAATGGCACCCGAGGACCCCAAAGGACTCAAAGAACCCAAAGGTCCTCAAAGATCTACAGAACCTCCTTTATAACACAACTGAGAGCCTCTAAACCCCAAAATACTCCCCAAAAAACCCAAATCCCAAAATATCACCCCAAAATACCCAAAAAATATCATCCAGACCCTCCCCAGACCCCAAAATTGCTCTTTTTGACCCCAAAATGGCACCCAAAGACCCCAAAAGACTCAAAGAACCCAAAGGTCCTCAAAGANCCAGACCCTCCCCAGACCCCAAAATTGCTCTTTTTGACCCCAAAATGGCACCCAAAGACCCCAAAAGACTCAAAGAACCCAAAGGTCCTCAAAGATCTCCAGAACCTCCTCCACAACCACCTCGATCCCCAAATCCCCCCATAAAACCCCCATAAAACATCACTCAGACCCCAAAATTGCTCTTTTTTACCCCAAAACCCACCTCCCCCCCCCTCACCTATAAGCATGCGGTACTTATGGGGGTGTCGAGCGTCCTCGATGACGGGGATGACGTTGGTTCTTTTCTTGGCCACGTTGATGAGATCCCGACCTGAGCGGTGGGAGAACTCGACTGCGTAGACCAGACCCTCCTGGGGAGGGGGACAGGGGGGGTCACATCCACCCCATAAATGGGGGGACATCATGGGGGTCCCCAAGAATGGGGA
>NW_015440183.1:5580-9354 GCF_001577835.2 Coturnix japonica | reverse complement strand
ATGGGGTCTCAAAGGTTGGGGACCCCAATGTTGGGGACATTTATGGGGTCTCAAAGGTTGGGGACCCCAATGTTGGGGACATTTATGGGGTCTCAAAGGTTGGGGACATTTATGGGGTCTCAAAGGTTGGGGACATTTATGGGGTCTCAAAGGTTGGGGACCCCAATGTTGGGGACATCCATGGGGACATGGGGGACATCTGTGGGGTCCCCAAGGTTGGGGACATCTTGGGGGTCTCAAAGGTTGGGGACATCTGTGGGGGTCCCCATCCCCATCTATATGTCCCCAAAACCCATCTATACCCCATCTATACGTCCCCATATCCATCTATACCCCATCTATAGGACCCCATCTCCATCTATACATCCCCATCTCCATCTATAACCCATATATATGTCCCCACACCCCATATACCCCACATATACGTCCCCAAACCCCATCTATACGTCTCCAAACCCCATCTATACGTCCTCATCTCCATCTATACGTCCCCATCTCAATCTATAGGTCCCCATCCCCATCTATACCCCATCTATACATCCCATCCCCATCTATAAGTCCCCATCCCCATCTATAGGTCCCCATCTCCATCCATACCCCATCTATACGTCCCCAAACCCAATATATACATCCCCATCCCCATCTATACGTCCCCATATCCATCTATATCCCATCTATACATCCCCATATCCATCTGTAGGTCCCCATCCCCATCTATATCCATCTACATGTCCCCATATCCATCTATAGGTCCCCATCCCCATCTATATGTCCCCATCCCCATCTATAGGTCCCCATCCCCATCTATATCCATCTACATGTGCCCATATCCATCTATAGGTCCCATCCCCATCTATAGGTCCCATCCCCATCTATAGGTCCCCATCTCCATCCATACATCTCCATATCCATCTATACATCCCCATATCCATCTATAGGTCCCCAGCCCCATCTATACATCCCCATCCCCATCTATATGTCCCAGCCCCATCTATATGTCCCAGCCCCATCTATAGGTCCCCATATCCATCTATAGGTCCCCATCCCCATCTATACGTCCCCATCCCCATCTATACGTCCCATCCCCATCTATAGGTCCCATCCCCATCTATAGGTCCCCATCCCCATCTATACATCCCCATCCCCATCTATACATCCCCATCCCCATCTATAGGTCCCATCCCCATCTATAGGTCCCCATCCCCATCTATACATCCCCATCCCCATCTATAGGTCCCCATCCCCATCTATAGGTCCCCATCTATAGGTCCCATCCCCATCTATAGGTCCCCATCCCCATCTATAGGTCCCCATATCCACCTATACATCCCCATCTCCATCTATAGGTCCCCATATCCATCCATACGTCCCCATATCCATCTATAGGTCCCCAGCCCCATCTATAGGTCCCCATATCCATCTATACGTCCCCGTCCCCATCCCCATCTATAGGTCCCCATCCCCATCTATATCCATCTACACGTCCCCATATCCATCTATATGTCCCCGTCCCCATCCCCATCTATAGGTCCCCATCCCCATCTATATCCCATCCATACATCCCCATATCCACCTATACACCCCCATATCCATCTATATGTCCCCATATCCATCTATACGTCCCCATATCCATCTATACGTCCCCATCTCCATCTATAGGTCCCCATATCCAATCTATACGTCCCCATATCTATACGTCCCCATATCCATCTATACGCCCCCATATCCATCTATATCCATCTACACGTCCCCATATCTATCTATAGGTCCCCATCTCCATCTATAGGTCCCCATCCCCATCTATAGGTACCCATCCCCATCTATAGGTACCCATCCCCATCTATACATCCTCATCTCCATCTATACACCCCCATCCCCATCTATAGGTCCCCACCTCCATCTATACGTCCCCATCCCCATCTAAAGGTCCCCATCCCCATCTATACATCCCCATCCCCATCTATAGGTCCCCATCCCCATCTATACGTCCCCATATCCATCTATACATCCCCATATCCATCTATACGTCCCCATCCCCATCTATAGGTCCCCATATCCATCTATAGGTCCCCATCCCCATCTATAGGTACCCATCCCCATCTATAGGTCCCCATCCCCATCTATAGGTCCCCAACCCCATCCATACGTCCCCATATCCATCCATACGTCCCCATATCCATCCATATGTCCCCATATCCACCTATACATCCCCATATCCATCTATAGGTTTCCATATCCATCCATACGTCCCCATATCCATCCATATGTCCCCATATCCACCTATACATCCCCATATCCATCTATAGGTTTCCATATCCATCTATAGGTCCCCATATCCACCTATACATCCCCATCTCCATCTATACATCCCCATCCCCATCTATACATCCCCATCTCCATCCATACGTCCCCATCCCCATCTATACGTCCCCATCCCCATCTATACATCCCCATCCCCATCTATATGTCCCCACTCACCGGTCCCACGATGTCGGACACGTGTGACACGGTTGTTCCCGACGCGGCCCCGAGATACAGAACTTTGGCTCCGGGTTTGATGTGAATCTGGTCGATACCACCCAAAATGGCCGCCGCCAATTTGGACCGGAACGGGTTCCACGCGCGGTACTCCACTTTGTTCTCACCGTCCTATAGGGGGACATACAGCCCCATAGATACCCCATAGATTGACACGTATATACCACGTATATACCCCTCACCCCATATATACCCCATAAATTACCCCATATATACCCCGCATCCCGTCTATACCCCATATATTACCCCATATGTACCCCCCACCCCATATATACCCCATATATTACTCCTTATATACCCCCTACCCCATATATTACCCCATATATACCCTGCATCCCGTCTATACCCCATATATTACCCCATATATAACCCACATCCCATATATATCCCATATATTACCCCATATATACCCCGCATCCCGTCTATACCCCATAAATTACCCCAAAATACCCTGCATCCCGTCTATACCCCATATATTACCCCATATATACCCCACATCCCATATATATCCCATATATTACCCCATATATACCCCGCATCCCGTCTATACCCCATATATTACCCCATATATACCCTGCATCCCATCTATACCCCATAAATTACCCCATATATACCCTGCATCCCATATATATCCCATATATTACCCCATATGTACCCCCCACCCCATATATACCCCCCCACCCCATATATACCCCATATATTACCCCATATATACCCCTCCACCCCATATATACCCCATATATTGCTCCATAAATACCCTCCTACCCCATATATACCCCATATATTACTCCATATATAGCCCATATATTAGCCCATATATACCCTATATCCCATATATACCCCATATATTACCCCATAAATACCCCCCATCCCATATATACCTCATATATTACCCATATATACTCTGTCCCATATATTACCCCATATATACCCCCACACCATATATTACCCCATAAATACCCTCCTACCCCATATATACCCCATATATTACTCCTTATATAGCCCCCACCCCATATATACCCCTTATATTACCCCATATATTACCCCCCACCCCATATATACCCCATATATACCCCCACACCATATATTACCCCATAAATACCCTCCTACCCCATATATACCCCATATATTACTCCTTATATACCCCCCACCCCATATATTACCCCATATATACCCCACATCCCGTCTATACCCCATAAATTACCCCATATATACCCTGCATCCCGTCTATACCCC
>NW_015440183.1:0-1345 GCF_001577835.2 Coturnix japonica | reverse complement strand
TACCCCCCACCCCATATATTACCCCATATATACCCCACATCCCGTCTATACCCCATAAATTACCCCATATATACCCTGCATCCCGTCTATACCCCATATATTACCTCATATGTACCCCCCACCCCATATATTACCCCATATATACCCCACATCCCGTCTATACCCCATAAATTACCCCATATATACCCCGCATCCCGTCTATACCCCATATATTACCCCATATATACCCCCCACCCCATATATACCCCCTATATTACCCCATAAATACACCCCACCCTATATATACCCCATATATTACCCCATAAATACCCTCCTACCCCATATATACCCCATATATTACTCCTTACATACCCCCCACCCCATATATACCCCATATATACCCCCCACCCCATATATACCCCATATATTGCCCCACCTCCACTGCGATCCTTTTCTCCCCATACACCGACTCCCCCGGCACCATGTTACGGGTAACAAGCGCATCTTCTTTCCCCCGACAGATGAAGACCCCTATAGGGGAGAAATATGGGGGGAATCTATGGGGTGGGACCCACAGCTGCCCCATAGATCCCTTTGTTACCCCATAGATCCCTTCACCGCCCCACAGATCACACAATTGCCCCCACAATCACACCCCAAACCCCCAGTCACCCCAGTAACGCCCCCATGTCCCCCACCACCCCATTTCACGCCCATAGCCCCCCCTATAGCCCCCCACCGCCGCCCCATATTACCCGCTATAGGCCCCCCCCGACCGAGTTACCCCCAGACATAGCCCCCCCCATTGACCCCCATATTACCCTATAGGCCCCCCCCACCCCGCATATTAGCCCCCATAGCCCTTCCCCCACCGAGTTACGTCTCCCATAGCCCCCCCACGGTTAGCCCCGATAGCCCCTCCATTACCGCCCATTGAGCCCCCCACGCCATTCACCCCATAGCCCCCCACGCCCCCCCATTATTAACCGCCTATAGCCCCCCCCACCAAGTTACCCCATAGCCCCCGCATTCACCCCCTTAGCCCCCCCCACACCTACAGACCGAGCCACCATTAACGCCCGCACCACCCCATGAAGCCCTCCAAATCCCCCCATAGTCCCTCCATTACCCACTAGCCCCCCATGTCACCCCCATAGCCCCCCACCCCCATATTTACCCCTCGATAGCCCTCAGCCCATCAGTTACGCGCCATATGCCCCTCCCACCCCCCATATTACCCTATAGGCCCCCCCTCCACCAGTTCCCCATAGCCCCCACCCCCCCCATATTAACCCCTATAGCCCCCCCCCACCAGTTCCCCATAGCCCCCCAACCCCCCATATTACCCTATAGGCGCGCTCCCCAG
>NW_015440182.1:19257-20467 GCF_001577835.2 Coturnix japonica | reverse complement strand
TGGGGTCTATAGGGTCCCTATGGGGTCTATGGGGTCAATGGGGCCCTATAGATCTCTATGGGGTCCCTATGTGTCCCTATGGGTCCCCATGTCCCCCTATAGGTCTCTATGGGGTCTATAGGGTCCCTATCGGGTCTATGGGGTCTATGGGGTCCCTATAGGTCCCTATGTCTCTCTATGGGGTCTATGGGTCCCTATGGGTCCCTATGGGTCTCTATGGGTCCCTATGGGTCTCTATGGGTCTCTATGGGTCCCCATGTCCCCCTATAGGTCTCTATGGGGTCTATAGGGTCCCTATGGGGTCTATGGGGTCTATGGGGTCCCTATAGGTCCCTATGTCTCTCTATGGGGTCTATGGGTCTCTATGGGTCCCTATAGGTCTCTATAGGTCCCTATGGGTCCCTATGTGTCTCTATGGGGCCCTATAGGTCCCTATATATCCCTATGTGCCACTATCCAAGATGGCGTCCGTACCTTCACATCCTCTCACGTGATCTTCCACCACACTTCCTGTTCCGGGATGTTTCACTTGACAAGTGAAGCTTTTCCCTTCCGACCAATCAGATTTCGACACGTTGACCCGACTCGTCACGCTATAGGTCGATTCTCCTTCCTCTCTCACCATTGGTCCGCGGATGGCGGGAAACGTCGGCCCCGCCTTTCGGCCGTCGATCAGCCAATCAATTTGCAGCTCCGGTGGGGAGAAGCCTGTTACTAGGCAGATTAACTCGACTGTCTCCCTATTGGACGGCGAACAGGAAGAGGAGTGGACCAGCTGAACCTCGGGAGCCAATGGGGTGAGAGATGAGCCCAGACAGGCTGTAAGGGGAGATATAGGGGGAGTTATGGGGCAGCCGGACCCATAGATCACAATGGGGCCCCATAGATTCCAATGGGGCCCCATAGAACCCAATTGGGCCCCATAGATCGTCATTGGGCCCCATAGATCGTCATTGGGCCCCATAGATCCCATTTGGGGTCCTCCAGCCCCATAGATTCCCATTGGAGGACCTCCAGCCCCATAGATTCCAATGGGGCCCTATAGAACCCAATGGGGCCCCATAGATCACAATGGGGCCCCATAGATCGTCATTGGGCCCCATAGATCGTCATTGGGCCCCATAGATCACAATGGGGCCCCATAGATCCCAATGGGGCCCCATAGATCCCAATTGGGCCCCATTGGAGGACCTCCAGACCCATTGGAGGA
>NW_015440182.1:0-17177 GCF_001577835.2 Coturnix japonica | reverse complement strand
GCCCCGTAGATCCCCATAGGGTCCCATATCCCCCCATAGACACCCCATATCCCCCCATAGACACCCCATAACCTACCAGGCACCTCCTTCCTTAAGACCTCCCCGCTAGGGGGCGCTGTGACCCGACATTCGAACTTCTCCCCTTTATCTCCATCCCGAAGTCGGATAAATCCCAGTTTCCTTTGCGGATCCAAGATGGCGGATCCCGGTTCGGATCCTCTCGGGCCGGACCAAGTGATGGAGGACGGAACCGAAGGGGAAACCAGGCAACCCAATGAAATGGGGTCGGATGAACATGGGGCCGATAATGGGAACAGCTGGGGCCGAGCTGTGGGGTCAGAAGGAATATGGGGTTAATAGGGGCCCATAGAGACACATAGAGACACATAGAGACCCATAGAGGGACATGGGGACCCATAGAACCCATAGGGACTCATAGAGACCCATAGGGACCCATAGGGACCTATAGGGACCCATAGACCCCATAGACCCCATAGGGATCCATAGGGACTCATAGGGACCCATAGAGACCCATAGGGACTCATAGAGACCCATAGAGACCCATAGAACCCCGTAGGGACCCATAGGGACCCATTGACCCCATAGAGGGACATGGGGACCCATAGGGACACATAGAGACCCATAGGGACCCATAGAGACCCATAGACCCCATAGGGACCCATAGACCCTATAGGGACCCATAGGGACCCATAGACCCCATTGGGACACATAGAGACCCATAGGGATCCATAGAGAACCATAGAGACCCATAGGGACCCATAGGGACCCATAGGGACACATAGGGACCCATAGAGACCCATAGGGACCCATAGGGACCCATAGGGACCCATAGGGACACATAGGGACCCATAGAGACCCATAGGGACCCATAGAGACCCATAGGGACACATAGGGACCCATAGAGACCCATAGAGACCCATAGACCCCATAGGGACCCATAGGGACACATAGGGACCCCAATGATATGGGGCCGGATGAACATGGGGCCGATAAGGGGAACAGCTGGGGGCGACCTATAGGGGAAGAGAGAATATGGGGTTAATAGGGGCCCATAGAGACCCATAGACCCCATAGGGACTCATAGAGACACATAGGGACCCATAGAGACCCATAGAGACCCATAGGGACCCATAGGGACCCATAGAGACCCATAGAGACCCATAGGGACCCATAGGGACCCATAGAGACCCATAGGGACCCATAGAGACCCATAGAGACCCATAGGGACCCATAGGGACCTATAGGGACCCATAGAGACCTATAGGGACCCATAGAGACCCATAGGGACCCACAGAGCCCATAGGGACACATAGAGACCCATAGGGACCCATAGGGACCCATAGGGACTCATAGAGACCCATAGAGACCCATAGAACCCCGTAGGGACCCATAGGGACCCATAGAGACCCCATAGAGGGACATGGGGACCCATAGGGACCCATAGGGACCCATAGACCCCATAGAGACCCATAGGGACCTATAGGGACCTGTAGAACCCATAGGGACCCATAGAGCCCATAGGGACCCATAGGGACCCATAGAGACCCATAGAGACCCATAGACCCCATAGGGACTCATAGGGATGCATAGAGACCCATAGACCCCATAGAGACCCATAGAGGGACATGGGGACCCATAGGGACCAATAGGGACCCATTGACCCCATAGGGACTCATAGAACCCCATAGAGACCCATAGGGACCCGTAGACCTCATAGCGACTCATAGAGACCCATAGACTCCATAGGGACCCATAGGGACTCAGAAACCCATATGGACCCATAGGGACCCATAGACCCCATAGAGATCCATTGACCCCATAAGGACCCATAGGGACCCATAGACCCCATAGGGACTCATAGAGACCATAGGGACACATAGAGACCCATAGACCCCATATGGACCCATAGGGACCCATAGAACCCCATAGAACCCCATAGAGACTCATAGAGACCCATAGGGACCCATAGGGACCCATAGAGACCCATAGGGACCCATAGGGACCCATAGAGACCCATAGAGACCCATAGGGACCCATAGGGACCCATAGGGACACATAGGGACCCCAATGAAATGGGGCCGGATGAACATGGGGCCGATAATGGGAACAGCTGGGGGCGACCTATAGGGGAAGAGAGGATATGGGGTTAATAGGGGCCCATAGGGACCCATAGAGACCCATAGAGACCCATAGGGACCCATAGAGACACATAGGGACCCATAGAGCCCATAGGGACCCATTGACCCCATAGGGACCCATAGAGATCCATTGACCCCATAGGGACCCATAGGGACAAATAGACCCCATAGAGACCCATAGGGACCTATAGGGACCTGTAGAACCCATAGAGACCCATAGGGACGCATTGACCCCATAGGGACTCATAGGGACCCATAGGGACCCATAGACCCCATAGAGACCCATAGAGCCCATAGGGACCCATAGAGACCCATAGGGACACATAGGGACCCATAGAGACCCATAGACCCTATAGAGACCCATAGGGACCTATAGAGACACATAGAGACCCATAGGGACCCATAGAGACCCATAGACCCCATAGGGACCCATTGACCACATAGGGACCCATAGAGACCCATAGACCCCATAGGGACCCATAGACCCCATAGGGACCCATAGAGACCCATAGAGACTCATAGACCCCATAGGGACTCATAGAAACCCATAGAGACCCATAGGGACCCATAGGGACCCATAGAGACCCATAGAACCCCATAGGGACACATAGAGACACATAGAGACCCATTGACCCCATAGAGACCCATAGGGACCCATAGAGACCCATAGAGACCTCCTGCCCCATAGATTTCCCCCTCCTGCCCCATAGAGATCTCCTGCCCAAAAGATTTCGGTCTCCTGCCCCATAGATTTGGGTCCTGTGCCCCATAGATCTATTCTGCCCCATAGATTTGGATCCATAGATCTCTCCTGCCCCATAGATTTCAGTCTCCTGCCCCACAGATCTATTCTGCCCCATAGATTTGGACTCATAGTTCTCTCCTGCCCCATAGATTTGGGTCTCGTGCCCCATAGATCTGTTCCCCATAGCTGTACTCAACCCTATAGGTACAGCCGGACCCACAGCTCTGCCCCATAGATCCCTGCCCCATAGATCTGCCCCATAGATCAGCCCTATAGATCCCTGCCCCATAGCTCTCCCTGCGCCATAGATCTGTGCCCCATAGATCCCTGCCCCATAGATCCCTGCCCCATAGCTCTCCCTGCCCCATAGATCCCTGCCCCATAGCTCTCCCTGCCCCATAGCTCTCCCTGCCCCATAGATCTGTGCCCCATAGATCCCTGCCCCATAGATCCGTTCTGCCCCATAGATCCGTGCCCCATAGCTCTCCCTGCCCCATAGCTGTACCCAACCCTATAGGTACAGCTGAACCCACAGCTCTGCCCCATAGATCAGTTCTGCCCCATAGATCTGTGCCCCATAGCTCTCCCTGCCCCCATAGATCCCTGCCCCATAGCTCTCCCTGCCCCATAGCTGTACCCAACCCTATAGGTACAGCCGGACCCACAGCTCTGCCCCATAGATCCGTTCTGCTCCATAGATCCGTGCTGCCCCATAGATCTGAGCCCCATAGCTCTCCCTGCCCCATAGATCTGCCCCATAGATCCATGCCCCATAGATCCATGCCCCATAGCACTCCCTGCCCCATAGCTGTACTCAACCCTATAGGTACAGCCGGACCCACAGCTCTGCCCCATAGATCCCTGCCCCATAGATCTGTGCCTTATAGATCCATTCTGCCCCATAGATCCCTGCCCCATAGCTCTCCCTGCCCCATAGCTCTCCCTGCCCCATAGATCTGTGCCCCACAGATCCCTGCCCCATAGCTCTCCCTGCCCCATAGCTCTACCAGCCCTATAGGTACAGCTGGACCCACAGCTCTGCCCCATAGATCATTGCCCCACAGCTCTTCCTACCCCATAGATCTGCCCCATAGATCCCTGCCCCATAGCTCTCCCTGCCCCATAGCTGTACTCAACACTATAGGTACAGCCGGACCCACAGCTCTGCCTCATAGATCTGTGCCCCATAGCTCTCCCTGCCCCATAGATCCGTGCCCCATAGATCTGCCCCATAGCTCTCCCTGCCCCATAGCTATACTCAACCCTATAGGTACAGCCGGACCCACAGCTCTGCCCCATAGATCCCTGCCCCACAGCTCTTCCTGCCCCATAGATCCGTGCCCCATAGCTCTCCCTGCCCCATAGCTCTCCCTGCCCCATAGATCTGCCCCATAGATCCCTGCCCCATAGATCTGTGCTGCCCCATAGATCCATGCCCCATAGCTGTACCCAACCCTATAGGTACAGCTGGACCCACAGCTCTGCCCCATAGATCCGTGCCCCATAGATCCGTGCCCCACAGCTCTCCCTGCCCCATAGATCTGTTCTGCCCCATAGATCCGTGCTGCCCCATAGATCTGTGCTGCCCCATAGCTCTCCCTGCCCCATAGCTGTACCCAGCCCTATAGGTGCAGCTGGACCCACAGCTCTGCCCCATAGATCCCTGCCCCATAGATCCATTCTGCCCCATAGATCCCTGCCCCATAGATCCGTGCCCCATAGCTCTCCCTGCCCCATAGATCTGCCCCATAGATCTGTGCTGCCCCATAGCTCTCCCTGACCCATAGCTGTACCCAACCCTATAGGTACAGCCGGACCCACAGCTCTGCCCCATAGATCCCTGCCCCATAGCTCTCCCTGCCCCATAGATCTGTGCCCCATAGCTCTCCCTGCCCCATAGCTGTACCCAACCCTATAGGTACAGCCGGACCCACAGCTCTGCCCCATAGATTCCTGCCCTATATTTCCCCCTACCTCATAGATCTGTGCCCCATAGATCCGTTCTGCCCCATAGATCCCTGCCCTATAGCTCTCCCTGCCCCATAGCTGTACTCAACGCTATAGGTACAGCCGGACCCACAGCTCTGCCCCATAGATCTGTGCCCCATAGATCCGTTCTGCCCCATAGATCCCTGCCCCATAGATCCGTGCCCCATAGATCTGTGCCTCATAGCTCTCCCTGCCCCATAGATCTGCCCCATAGATCTGTGCCCCATAGATCTGTGCCCCATAGCTCTCCCTGCCCCATAGCTGTACTCAACCCTATAGGTACAGCTGGACCCACAGCTCTGCCCCATAGATCCCTGCCCCATAGATCCCTGCCCCATAGATCCCTTCTACCCCATAGATCCACCCCATAGATCCATTACTGCCCCATAGATCTGCCCTATAGATCCATACTGCCCCATAGATTCTCCCCCCCTCATTTTGGGGCTAAAAATGCCCTTTTTGTGTCACTTACCTGCGAATTTTGAGGCTTTTCTGTCGTCCGGATCCTTTTTGGGGTGAAAAAAGACGATTTTGGGTCCAAAAATGGCGATTTTTGGGGTGAAAAAGGGCGATTTGGGTTAAAATGGGATTTGGGTTAAAAAATGGTGATTTTGGTTAAAAAATGATGATTTTGGGGGGTCAAAAATGGTGATTTTTGGTAGCAGAAAAATTGGGGTGAAAAATGGTGGTTTTGGGTATGAAAAATGAGGAGTTTTGGGTCGAAAAATGGGGATTTTGGGGCACAAAAATAGCGATTTTTGGTTAATAATAAAGGGGGATTTTGGGTGGAAAAATGGTGGTTTTGGGGTCCTGAAAATGGTGATTTTTGGTTAAAAAATGAGGATTTGGGGTGAAAAATGGACATTTTGGGGTCAAAATTGGGGGGAAATGGGTAAAAATGGTGATTTTGGGGTAAAAATGTGAAGTTTTGGGGTGAAAAAGGGTGATTTTGGTTAAAATGAGATTTGGGGTAAAAAAGGGGGATTTTGGTTAAAAATGGAGGATTTTGGGGGTCAAAAATGGTGATTTTTGGTAGCAGAAAAATTGGGGTGAAAAATGGTGGTTTTGGGTATGAAAAATGAGGAGTTTTGGGTCGAAAAATGGGGATTTTGGGGCACAAAAATAGCGATTTTTGGTTAATAATAAAGGGGGATTTTGGGTGGAAAAATGGTGGTTTTGGGGTCCTGAAAATGGTGATTTTTGGTTAAAAAATGAGTGAAAAAATGTTCTTTGTGGTAAAAAAAATAGACACAATTTTGGGTCAAAAAATGCCCATTTTGGGTCCAAAAATGCCAATTTTGGGTCAAAAATAGCGATTTTTGATCACGTTGAATCCGTGCCATTTTGGGTTAAAAACCAGCGATTTTGGGGCTCCAAAATGATGATTTTTGGTTAAAAAATGAGTGAAAAAAATGTTCATTTGTGGTAAAAAAAATAGACACAATTTTGGGTCAAAAAATGCCCATTTTGGGTCCAAAAATGCCAATTTTGGGTCAAAAATAGCGATTTTTGATCACGTTGAATCCGTGCCATTTTGGGTTAAAAACCAGCGATTTTGGGGCTCCAAAATGATGATTTTTGGTTAAAAAATGAGTGAAAAAATGTTCATTTGTGGTAAAAAAAATAGACACAATTTTGGGTCAAAAAATGCCCATTTTGGGTCCAAAAATGCCAATTTTGGGTCAAAAATAGCGATTTTTGATCACGTTGAATCCGTGCCATTTTGGGTTAAAAACCAGCGATTTTGGGGCTCCAAAATGATGATTTTTGGTTAAAAAATGAGTGAAAAAATGTTCATTTATGGTTAAAAAAAATAGAAGCGATTTTGGGTCAAAACCCGGCAATTTTGGGTCAAAAAATGCCCATTTTAGGTCAAAAATAGCGATTTTTGATCGTGTTGAATCCGTGACATTCTGGGTTAAAAAATGGCGATTTTGGGGATCCAAAATGGTGATTTTTAGTAAAAAAAAATCAGGTAAAGATAAATAGAAAAGATTTTGGGTCAAAAAAGGCCAATTTTGGGTCAAAAAATGCCGATTTTGGGTCAAAAATAGCGATTTTTTGTCGCGTTGAATCCATGCCGTTTTGGGTTAAAAAACGGCGATTTTGGGGCTCCAAAATGATGATTTTTGGTTTAAAAAATGAGTGAAAAAATGTTCATTTGTGGTAAAAAAAATAGACAAAATTTTGGGTCAAAAACGGCGATTTTGGGTCAAAAAATGCCCATTTTAGGTCAAAAATAGTGATTTTTGATCACGTTGAATCCATTTTGGGTTAAAAAATAGCGATTTTGGGGCTCCAAAATGATGATTTTTGTTAAAAAGAAATCAGGTAAAGATAAATAGAAAAGATTTTGGGTCAAAAAATGCCAATTTTTGGTCAAAAAATGCCGATTTTGTGTCAAAAATAGCCAATTTTTGGTCCAAAAAATGCCGATTTTGGGTCAAAATAGCGATTTTTAGTCGTGTTGAATCCGTGCCGTTTTGGGTTAAAAAACAGCGATTTTGGGGCTCCAAAATGGTGATTTTTGGTAAAAAAAAATTAGGTAAAAAAAATAGAAAAGATTTTGGGTCAAAAATGCCAATTTTTGGTCAAAAAATGCCAATTTTGGGTCAAAATAGCGATTTTTAGTCGCATAGAATCAATGCCGGTTTGGGTCAAAAAACGGCGATTTTGGGGCTCCAAAATGGTGATTTTTGGTAAAAAAAAATCAGGTAAAGATAAATAGAAAATATTTTGGGTCAAAAATGCCAATTTTCAGTCAAAAAATGCCAATTTTGGGTCAAAAAATGCCAATTTTTGGTCAAAAAAATGCCGATTTTGGGTCAAAATAGCGATTTTTAGTCATGTTGAATCCATGCCGTTTTGGGTTAAAAAACGGCGATTTTGGGGCTCCAAAATGGTGATTTTTGGTAAAAAAAAATCAGGTAAAGATGAATAGAAAAGATTTTGGGTCAAAAAAGGCTGATTTTGGGTCAAAAAATGCCAATTTTTGGTCAAAATAGCGATTTTTAGTCACGTTGAATCCATGCCTTTTTGGGTTAAAAAACGGCGATTTTGGAGCTCCAAAATGGTGATTTTTGGTAAAAAAAAATCAGGTAAAGATAAATAGAAAATATTTTGGGTCAAAAAATGCCAATTTTTGGTCAAAAAATGCCGATTTTGGGTCAAAAAATGCCAATTTTTGGTCCAAAAAATGCCGATTTTGGGTCAAAATAGCGATTTTTAGTCGTGTTGAATCCGTGCCGTTTTGGGTTAAAAAACGGCGATTTTGGGGCCCCAAAATGATGATTTTTGTCACTGAGAACCGCCCCTAAAATCCCCCGATCTCGAAATGACCCAAAAAGGCTCAAAATGCCCCAAAACGGTGACGTCATTTTGCCCAAATTTGGGCATATTTCACCCAAAACGAGAAGGCTGAAAAAAATCCCCAAATCGCCTTTTTTTAACCCCAAAAAACCCCAAATTTGGGCAAATTTGACTCAAAAATCAACATTTTTGGTTTGAGGTGCTTAAAAACCTCCGATTTTGACCCAAATAAGGTTAAATTTTGGGTTAAAAAAGCCCAAATTTGGGCAATATTCAAAAATGTGCATTTTCGTTTTGGGTCAAAAAAACCCAAATTTGGGCAACTTTGAAAAACAACCATTTTCGTTTTGAGTCATAAAACCCCAATTTGACCCAATTCGAGGATTTGAAAGGTCGAATTTTGGGTTAAAAAAGCCCAAATTTGGGCAACTTTCAAAAACATCCATTTTCGTTTTGGGTCACTTTAATGCTTTCCTATGTCTTTTTTATCCCCCTAATTAACATCCCATTCTAATTAACCCCGTCTTAATTAACTCCTTAATTAAGCAACCTGCATCTTAATTAACCCCTTTCTTTAATTAGCATATCCTCTTAATTAGCATATTCTAATTAACTCCTCTTAATTAACCCCAAAGTTGTCATCCATTCCGACTGTAGCGACACCATCACTTCCTTCTACCCCCATTAATTAACATCCCCAACTAATTAACCCCCTTCTTAATTAACATATCTTCTTAATTACTATCTCCCCTTCATTACCATATCCTCTTAATTAGCATATCTTCTTAATTAACCCCTCTTAATTAATCCCAAAGTCGTCATCCATTCCGACTGTAGCACCGCAGTCACTTCAATCCCATCCTACCTCCTTCCTATCCCCCTAATTAACCTCATCTCTTAATTAATCACTCCTAATTAACATATCTTCTTAATCAATGCCTCCTAATTAACATATCCTCTTAATTAACCTCTTCTCTTAATTAATCCCTCCTAATTAACCCCAATGATCTCCAATGCTCCCCCCAATCCGACTGTAGCAACACCATTACTTCAGTCCCATCCTACCCCCTTCCTGTCCCACTAATTAACATAATTACCCCCTAATTAACACCCTTACCCCTTAATTAACCTCTCCTAATTAACATATCCTCTTAATTAACATATCTTCTTAATTAAACCTTCCTAATTAACCTTAAAGTTGTCATCCATTCTGACTGTAGCAACACCCTGATCCCTTTAATACCTTCCTACCCTCTTCCTATCCCCCTAATTAACATCCCATCCTAATTAACCCCCTAATTAAGCAACCTGACTCTTAATTAACCCCTCCTAATTAATTAATCTTAATTAACCCCTCCTAATTAACCCCAATGACCTCCAATATCCGACTGTAGCAACACCTTCACTTCTAGGTCCCTTTCATGTCTTCCTATCCCCTTCCTGTCCCCCTAATTAACATATTTACTCTCTAATTCACATAATTACCACCTAATTAACATCTTTACCCCTTAATTAAACCCATCTCGTTAATTAACGATGCTTAATTACCCCCTACAGACCCAGCCAGCGGCCCAACCTTGTACCCCCTCCTACCTCCGCCCTCCGAGTGTAGCAACGTCACTTCCTTCCACCCCCATTAATTAACATCTCACTTAATTAATCTCCTCTTTTAATTAACCTGTCCTCTTAATTACTGTCTCCCCTTAATCACTATATCCTTCTAATTACATATCTTCTTAATTAACCCTTCCTAATTAACCTCAAAGTTGTCATCATTCCGACTGTAGCACCGCAGTCACTTCAATCCCATCCTACCTCCCTTCCTATCCCCCTAATTAACATAATTACCCCCTAATTAACACCCTTACCCCTTAATTAACCTCTCCTAATTAACATATCCTCTTAATTAACCTCTTCTCTTAATTAAAACCATCCTAATTAAACCCAATGATCTCCAATACTACACCCAATCCGACTGTAACGACTTCTACCCCCTTCCTACCCCCATTATTACCATCCTATCGCCCTAATTAGCATATCTACCCCTTAATTATCATATCCAATTAACTAATGACCCTTAATTACCCCCTACAGACCCAGCCAGCGGCCCAACCTTGTACCCCCTCCTACCTCCGCCCTCCGAATGTAACGACATCAATGTCACCATTGGCTGCCTGGTCACTTCCTTCCACCCCCATTAATTAACATTTCACTTAATTAATCCCTTCTTTTAATTGACCCCTCCCCTTAATTAGCATCTCCCCTTCATGACCATATCCTTCTAATTTACATATTCTCTTAATTAGCCCCTCTTAATTAACCCCAAAGTTGTCATCCATTCTGACACTGTAGCGACACCCTCACTTCTTCTACCCCATAAATTAACACTTTTCTTAATTAACTTTTTCTTTTAACTAACTCTTCCTCTTAATTACTATCTCCCCTTCATTACTATATCCTTCTAATTTACATATTCTTTTAATTAAAATCCCTTTTAATTTTAACTTCAACCATCCCAGCTTGTTAGCAACACCTTCACTTCCCGGTCCCTTTATAACCTTCCTACCTCTCTTCCTGTCCCCCTAATATAACATATTTACTCTCTAATTCACATTATTACCACCTAATTAACATCTTTACCCTTAATTAAACCCATCTCGTTAATTAACGATGCTTAATTACCCCCTACAGACCCAGCCAGCGGCCCAACCTTGTACCCCTCCTACCTCGCCCTCTGAGTTGTAGCGACAACGTCACCATTGGCTGCCTGGTTCACTTCCTTCCACCCCCATTAATTAACATCTCACTTAATTAATCTCCTCTTTTATATTAACCTGTCTCTTAATTTACTGTCTCCCCTTAATCACTATATCCTTCTAATTAACATATCTTCTTAATATAACCCTTCCTAATTTAACCTCAAAGTTGTCGCATCCATTCCGACTGTAGCACCGCAGTCACTTCAATGTCTCTCTAGTCTTTCCTATCCCCTAATTAACAATAATTACCCCTAATTTAACACCCTTACCCCTTAAATAACCTCTCCTGATTAAAACATATCCTCTTAATTAAACCTCTTCTCTTAATTAAAAAACCATCCTAATTAAACCCAATGATCTCCAATACTTACAACCCAATCCGACTGTAACGACTCCTACCCCCTTCCTACCCCCCTTATTACCATCCTATCGGCCCTAATTACCATATCTACCCTTAATTATCATATCCAATTAAACTAATTAATCTTAATTACCCCTACAGACCCAGCCAGCGGCCCAACCTTGTATCCCCTCCTACCTCCGCTCTCTGAATGTAGCGACATCAATCGTCACCATTGGCTGCCTGGTCACTTCCTTCCACCCCCATTAATTAACATCTCACTTAAATTAATCTTTCTCTTTTAATTAACCAGTCCTCTTAATTACTGTCTCCCCTTAATTACTATATCCTTCTAATTTACATATTCTCTTAATTAACCTTTTTAATTAACTTGAAAGTTGTCATCCATTCTGACTGTAGCAACAACCGTCGTTTCAATACCTTCCTATCTCATTTTTAACTCCCTAATTAACATCCTTTCTCCTTAATTAAGCCCTTTCTAATTAACATATCTTCTTAATTGACCCCTCCTAATTAATATATCTTCTTAATTAACCTTCTTCTCTTAATTAATCCCTCCTAATAACCCCAATGACCTCCGATGCTCCCCCAACCGACTGTAGCAACACATTACTTCAGTCCCATCCTACTCCCTTACCTGTCCCCCTAATTAACATATTTATCCCCTAATTAACATCCTTACCCCCTTAATTAACCATCCTTACCCCCTAATTAATTTCTCTTAATTAATTTCTCCTAATTAACCCCAGTTAGCCCTAATATTGTCATCCATTCCGACTGTAACTACACCCTTCACTTCAATCCCATCTACTCTCTTTCCTTGTCCCCCTAATTAACATCCTATCACCCTAATTAGCATATCTACCCCTAATTATCATATCCAATTAACTAATGACCCTCTAATTACCCCCTACAGACCCAGCCAGCGGCCCAACTTGTACCCCTCTACCTCCGCCCTCTGAGTGTAGCGACAACGTCACCATTGGTTGCCTGGTCACTTTCCTTCCACCCCCATTAATTAACATCTCACTTAATTAATCTCCTCTTTTAATTAACCTGTCCTCTTAATTACTGTCTCCCCTAATTACTATATCCTTCTAATTTACATATTCTCTTAATTAGCCCCTCTTAATTAACCTTAAAGTTGTCATCCATTCCGACTGTAGCGACACCCTCACTTCCTTCCACCCCCATTAATTAATGTCTCACTTAATTAATCCCCTCTTTCTAATTAAACTTTTATCTTCTTAATTAGTGTCTCCCCTTAATTACCATATCCTTCTAATTAACATATCTTTCTTAATACCCCTCCTAATTAACTTGAAAGTTGTCATCCATTCTGACTTGTAGCACCGCAGTCACTTCAATGTCTTCCTATGTCTTTCCTATCCCTCTAATTAACATAATTACCCCCTAATTAACACCCTTACCCTTAATTAACTCTCCTAATTAACATATCCTCTTTAAATTAACCTCTTCTCTTAATTAAAACCATCCTAATTAAACCCAATGATTCTCCAATACTACACCAATCCGACTGTAACGACTCCTACCCCTTCCTACCCCCCTTATTACCATCTTACCACCCTAATTACCATTATCTACCCCCTAATTAGCATATCTACCCCTTAATTATCATATCCAGATTAACTAATGACCCTTAATTACCCCCTACAGACCCAGCCAGCGGCCCAACCTTGTACCCCCTCCTACCTCCGCCCTCCGAATGTAACGACATCAACGTCACCATTGGTTGCCTGGTCACTTCCTTCATCCCCCCCCCCGTGACCATTAGTTGGACCATAACTGGAAGCTCATTGGCTCCTTCCTCGGCGATGACGTCACTTCCTGTCCAGACTTCCGGGGGGACCTACAGTCAAACGACGGCTCTGGTTGTTCCTATGGAGGAAGTGAAGGGAGGTCAGTTCACTTGTAGGGCACAACATCCGGCCACCAAGACGGACGTCACCGAGACCATAGAGGATGGTGAGTTGGTCCTCCAAGGGGGCTAGAAGGTCCTCCAAGGGGGGGTTGGTCCTCCAATGGGGGGGGGTTGGTCCTCCAAGGGGGCTAGAAGGTCCTCCAAGGGGGTGGGAGGTCCTCCAAGGGGGCTAGAAGGTCCTCCAATGGGTCACGATGGTTCTCCAAGGGGGTGGATGGGAGGTGAAGAGGTGACATTGGTCCTCCAAGGGGTCACAATGGTCCTCCAAGAGGTGGTTGGTCCTCCAAGGGGGCTAGAAGGTCCTCCAAGTGGTCACAATGGTCCTCCAAGGGGGTGGGAGGTCCTCCAAGGGGGTGGGAGGTCCTCCAAGGGGGTGGGAGGTCCTCCAAGGGGGGGTTGGTCCTCCAGGGGGTCACAATGGTCCTCCAAGGGGGTGGGAGGTCCTCCAAGGGGAGGTTGGTCCTCCAGGAGGTCACAATGGTCCTCCAAGGGGGGTGGGAGGTCCTCCAAGGGGGTGGGAAGTCCTCCAAGGGGGGGGTTGGTCCTCCAAGGGGGCTAGAAGGTCCTCCAAGTAGTCACAATGGTCCTCCAAGGGGGTGGGAGGTCCTCCAAGGGGGCTAGATGGTCCTCCAGGAGGGCTAGAAGGTCCTCCAGGAGGGCTAGAAGGTCCTCCAGGGGGTCACAATGGTCCTCCAAGGGGTCCCAATAGTCCTCCAAGGGGGTGGGAGGTCCTCCAAGGGGTCCCAATGGTTCTCCAAGGGGGTGTTGGTCCTCCAAGGGGGCTAGAAAATTACCCCCCATAGACACCCCATATGCCCCCCAATTATCCCCCCATAACACCCCATATCCCCCATATCTCCCCATATACACCCATATTCTTCCCATATTCCTCCCTAATACCCCTCAATTACAGACCATTATCACCCCATTCTTCCCCGCATATCACCCCATAGACACCCCCAGTATCCCCCATATCTCCCCATAGACACCTCATATCACCCCATATCCCCCATAGTCCCCCCAATATCTCCCTCATTCACCCCATAATCCCCCCAGTAGACACTTCATTCCACCCAATATCCCCCCATACTCTCCCTCATATCCCCCCATATCCCCCGATAGGAACCTATATCCCCCATATACTCCCTATAGAACCCCATAATCCCCCTACTCCCCTAGACAACCTATATGACCTACCCAAGTCCTTCTTGATGCTCTTCTTCACCTCCATCTCCCCATAGCTCACCGTTACACCCAAAGCTCTCCCTCCATTCCAGTCTCCACGCAGACCCTTAATGCCCACGCACCCTATAAGCCCATTGCCTGGAGGCTCCTCGTTCCGCCCCACATCCGAGCCACCATTGTTGTTGCTTCCTGGTCCATCGATGCTCAGGTCTTTGGAGCGGTCTCTACGTTGTTTGCGCGATGCAGGTGATGGTGGCGTTGTGGGGTCACAAAGAGCTCCATCTATGACGGGGGTGGAAATGGAGTACGTCCATTGACGGGCCTTAAAGGGGGAGATAAAGGGGGGTTAGGGATTGACAGCCCAAATGCACTGTAGAAGCCCCATAGAGCCCCATAGACAGGCCCATATAGCCCCATAGGGTCCCATAGAGCCCCATATCTCCCCATAGATACCCCATATCTCCCCATAACCCCCCATACTGACCCCATATCTCCCCATAGACACCCCATATCCCCCTATAACCCACATATACCCATATCTCCCCATAGAACACTCCATAATTCCCATAGGCCACCCATGATCCCCCACATCCCCCCATATCCCCCTAGATTTCCCCCTATTTCCCGCCTAGTATCCCCCCAGTATTCCGCATAATCCCCCATATCCCTCCATAGACACCCCATTATCCCCTATATTCTCCCCATATCCCTCTAAATTACGCCCCAATTTAACCCTAAATTAGCCCCATATCTCCCCCAATTCCCCATATCCTATCTAGTTCCCCCATATATCCCCTATATCCCCCCATATCCCCCCAATAGACACCCCATATCCCCCTTAATCATCCCCATATTCCCCCCTAATAGACACCCCATACCCCCTGTATCTCCCCATATCCCCTTAATTACCCACTAATAACCCTAATAGCCCCCATTATCCCCCCATAGACACCCCAATATCCTCCATATCCCCCCATAGCACACCCCATATCCCCCAATTACCCCCTAATTTACCCCTAATTAACCTAATTACCCCTAATTAACCCTAATAACCCTAATTAGCCCCCACATCCCCCCATATCCCCCCATAGACACCCTATATCCCCCTAATTAACCCTAATTACCCCCCATATCCCCCATAGACACCCCATATTCCTCTGTATCTCCCCCATATCCCCTTAATTACCTCTAATTACCCCTAATTAACCCTAATTAACCCTAATTACCCCCCATATCCCCCCATATCCCCCATAGACACCGCATATCCCCTCATAGACACCTGATAAAGCCCCATAGAGCCCCATAGAGTCCAATAGACACCCCATTATATGGCCCATACACCCCATAGACACCCCAATATCCCCCCATACGACACCCCATATCCCCCATATTACCCCATAGACGCCCTATATACCCCCATATTACCCCATAGACACCCCATATCCCCTTAATTACCCCTAATTAACCCTAATTAACCCCCATAGTCCACCCCATTAGACACCCATATTCACCCTTATCCCCCATAGAACACCCCATCTCCCCCAATCATCCCTAGACACCCATTATCCCCATTATCCCCCCATAGACACCCTCATATCCCCCATATTCACCCCATATACACCCCGATATCCCCATATCCCCCCATAGGACAACCCCATATCCCCCCATAGACACCCCATATCCCCCTAATTACCCCTAATTAGCCCCCATATCCCCCTAATTAACCCTTAATTACCCCTAATTACCCCCCATATCCCCCAATATCCCCCCACTCACCTTCCACACCCGGCTACTGACGCTGGCCACCACTGTCATCTACCCGGCAACTAAACACCCGCACTTCCCGGCCCTCCCATTGGTCCCTGCTGACGTTTGACGCGACATCCATTGAGCTGACGCATCCGTCGAGTGCAGTTCGGAGCAGGTCGTGCTATCCTCACCAATCCTATGGTCCCCCTCGTTCCCATTCAAATTACCCATTGGATCTGGCCCCCGAGGATTGGAGACCTATCTACCGATGCCAGGAGCAGGAAGGGACTCTATGGTCGTCTTGGGTGGGGTGGCTTAGGAGGGTCACTTTGGGGGTTGTGGGGCACTGGGGGTGCAGATATCTGTTGGGGCACAAAGATGGCGGATGATAATGAGATAGGCTAGCAAGGGCTCTAATGGGTAGAGAATATAGACTTCCTGGAGGATCGCTGTCTAGCCCCTTGGAGGAAACCAAAAACCCCCTGTGGGGACCATTGGGACCCCCATGGAGGACCCACTGTGACCCATTGGAGGACCATTGGACCCCCTGGAGGACCACTGTGACCCATTGGAGGACCGTCTAGGCCCCCTGGAGGACCAACCCTGCCCCATTGGAGGACCATTGGGACCCCCTGGAGGACCTCACACCCCCTTGGAGGGACTTAATCACCCCCTGATGGAGGACCATTGTGACCCCTTGGAGGCGGCTTCACTTTTGGGGGTTGTGGGGCACGATTGGGAGGTTGGCAGATATCTATTGGGGCACAAAGATGGCGGACGTTGAGTGGCTAGAAGGGCTCAAATGGGTAGTTAAGTCCTCCTATGGGGCACAAAGGATTCGGCCGTATTGAGTGAGCTAGAGGCTCAATGAGTTAGTTAAGATCCTCCATAATGGGGCACCAAAAAGATGCGACAGAGTTTGAGTAGGCCTAGAAGGGCGTCATAATGAGAGATAGAAATAAGGCCCTTGAGAAGGACC
>NW_015440181.1:10176-20530 GCF_001577835.2 Coturnix japonica | reverse complement strand
AAAGAGAGAGATTAAAAAAAATAAAAAAAAAAAATCCTATGGGTCTCTATGGGGTCTCTGATGGGTCTCTATGGTTCCTAAATGGGTTCTCTATGGGGTCCCCTATGGGGTCCCCAAATTTGTTGTCCTATGGGTTCTCTGTTGTCTCTACGGGACTCTATGGGTCCCTATGGGTCCCTATGGGTCTCTATGGGTCCCTATGGGTCCCTATGGGTCCCTATGGGTCTCTATGGGTCTCTATGGGTCTCTATGGGCCCCTACGGGTCTCTATGGGTCCCTATGGGTCTCTATGGGTCTCTATGTGTCCCTATGGGTCTCTATGGGTCTCTATGGGTCCCTATGGGTCCCTATGGGTCTCTAAGGGTCCCTATGGGTCTCTATGTGTCTCTATGGGTCCATATAGGTCCCTAAGTGTCCCTATGGGTCTCTATGGGTCTCTATGTGTCTCTACGGGTCTCTATGGGTCTCTATGGGTCCCTATGTATCCCTATGGGGTCTCTATGGGTTATATGGGGGTGGGCATCAATAAGGGTGGCTAATAGGGGGGTAATATGGGGGGGGCATCAATAAGGGGGTGCCCAATAATGGTCTCTATGGGTCTCAGTGTATCGCTATGGGTCCCTATGGGTCGCTATGTGTCTCTATGGGTCTCTATGGGTCTCTATGGGTCACTACGGGTCACTATGGAGCAGCTATGGGGCTCTATAGGTCTCTATGGGGCAGTTATAGGTCATTATGGGTCTCTATGTGTCCCTACGTGTCCCTATGGGTCGCTATGGGTCCCTATGTGTTTCTATGGGTCTCTATGTGTCTGTATGGGTCCCTATGGGTCCCTATGGGTCTCTATGAGTCTCTATGGGTCTCTATGTGTCTGTATGGGTCCCTATGGGTCCCTATGGGTCTCTATGGGTCCCTATGGGTCTCTATTGGTCCCTATGGGTCTCTATTGGTCCTTATGTGTCTCTGTGGGTCTCTATGGGTCCCTATGGGTCTGTATGGGTCTCTATGGGTCTCTATGGGGTCCCTATGGGCCTCTATGGGTCTCTATGTGTCCCTATGGGTCACTATGGGTCCATATGGATCTCTATGGGTCTCTATGGGTCTCTATGTGTCCCTATGGGTCCCTATGGGTCCCTATGGGTCTCTATGTGTCCCTATGGGTCCCTATGGGTCACTATGGTTCCGTATGGGTCTCTATGGGTCCCTATGGGTCTCTATGGGTCTCTATGTGTCCCTATGGGTCGCTATGGGAAAAGAGAGAGATTCCCATTACCCCATATCCCCCCATATCCCCCATATCCCCCATATCCCCCCATTACCCCATATCCCCCATATCCCCCATATCCCCATATCCCCCATTACCCCATATCCCCTATAATCCCCATTACCCCATTACCCCATATCCCCCATATCCCCCCATTATCGCCATACCCCCATATCCCATATCCCCCCAATCCCCCATCATCCCCCCATTACCCCATATCCCCATAATCCCCCCATATCCCGCCATATCCCCCCATTACCACCCATAACCCCATATCCCCCCATATCCCCATATCCCCCCATTACCCCATATCCCCTAAACCCATATCCCCCATATCCCCCATATCCCCCATATCCCCATTACCCCATATCCCCTATAACCCATTACCCTATAGCCCTCATATCCCCCATATACCCCTATAACCCTATAACCCCATTACCCCTGATAACCCCATACACCCGCATTACCCCCATTACCCGGAGCTGTGCCGCCGTTGCTGCTCGCTGATTGGCTGCTGGTGAACGCTCAACCCCATAGCCCCATATACCCATAGCGCCTATTACCTCCGTAGCCCCCCCATATCCTATCGCCATAACGCCCATAAATCCACGCCATTACCCCGTATCCCCCCATTACCTCCATATCCCCTAATATCCCCATATCCCCTAATAATCCCCATATCCCCCCATATCCCCCACATTACCCATATCCCCCCATTACCTAGCCCCCAATTACTCCATAGCCCCCATTACCCCATAGCCCCGCATTACCACCTATAGCCCCCATATTCCCCATATCCCCCATAGCCCCTAAAACCCCATTACCCCAATTACCCGGAGCTGGCGCCGTTTGCTTGCTCCTGATTGGCTGCTGGGTGACGCTCACGAGTCCCCCGCCCCCCCCGCGCTCCCACTGATGGAGCCGCGTCCTATGGAACCATGGGGGGGCTGGGGGGGGATACTGGGGGGGGGCAATCAAATATGGGGGGGGGCATCAATAATGGGGGGGGGGCATCAAATATGGGGGTTTAATAAGGGGGGGGGCATCTATGGTGGGTTAATGGGGGGGGGTAAAACAAATAGGGGGGGGGGCATCAAATAGGGTTAGGGGGGGGCAATCAATTGGGGGTAAGATGGGGGGGGGAGCATCAAATATGGGGGGTAATATGGGGGGGGGCAATCAATTAATGGGGGAAATGGGGGGGCATCAATATGGGGGGGGCATCAATAATGGGGGGTTTAATGGGGGGGGGCATCAATATGGGGGGGAACAATAAATGGTCTCTATGGGTCCTCAGTGTATCGCATGGTCCCCTATGGGTCTCTATGGGTCCCCTTGGGGCTCTATGGGTCCCTATGGGTCTCTATGGGTCCGCTATGGGTCACTATGGGTCCCTATGGGTCTCTATGGGGTCTCTATGGGTCCTATGGGTCCCTATGGGTCTCTATGGGTCTCTATGGGTCCCCTATGGGTCCCTCTATGAGTCTCTATGGGTCTCTATGTGTCCCTATGGGTCGCTATGGGTCTCTACGGGTCTCTAATGGGGTCCCTATGGTATCCCTATGGGGTCTCTATGGGGTCTCTATGGGTCTCTATGGTTTCCTAATGGGTTCTCTATGGGGTCCCCTATGGGTCCCAATTTGTCCTATGGGGTTCTCTGTGTCTCTACGGGACTCTATGGGCTGGGGGCGGGTCCCTATGGGGTCCCATGGGTCTCATGGGTCCCTATGGGTCCCTATGGGTCCTATGGGTCTCCTATGGGTCTCTAATGGGTCTCTATGGGACCCCTACGGGTCTCTATGGGTCCCTATGGGTCTCTATGGGTCTCCTTATTGGGCTCCCTATGGGGTCCCCTATGGGTCTCTAAGGGTCCTATGGGTCTCTATCGTGTTCTCTATGGGTTCCATATAGGTCCCTAAGTGTCCCTATGGGTCGTCGTATGGGTCTTCTATGTTGTCCTCACGGGTCTCTATGGGTCTCAATGGGTCCCTATCGTTATCCTATGGGGTCCTCTTATGGGTTACTATGGGGGGTGGGGCATCCAATAAGCGGTGCTAATAGGGGGGTAAATATGGGGGGGGCGGCATCAATGAAGGGGTGCCCAATATAATGGTCTCTAGGGTCTCAGTGTAAAATTCGCGTTAAATATTTTAAGGGGTCCCTATGGGGTCGCTATGTGTCCTCTAGGGTATCTATGGGTCTCTATGGGTCACTATCTACGGTGTCAACTATGGAGCAGCTATGGGGCTCTTATAGGTCTCTCATGGGGGCAGTTATAAAGGTCATTATGGGTCTCTATGTGTCCCTACGTGTCCGCTATGGGTCGCTAAGGGTCCCCTATGTGTTTCTATGGGTCTCTATGTGCTTATGGGTCCCTATGGGTCCCTATGGTCTCTATGAGTCTCTATGGGTCTCTATCTGTGTCTGTAATGGGTCCCCTATGGGCCCTATCGGGTTCTCTAATGGTCCCTATGGGTCTCTATTGGTCCCTTTTCCTGATGGGTCCCTATTTTTGGTCCTTATGTGTCTCTGTGGGTCCTAGGGTCCCTATGGGTCTGTAATGGGTCTCTATGGGTCTCTATGGGGGTCCCTATGGGCTCTAATGGGTCTCTATGGGTCCCTATGGGTCACTATGGGTCCATATGGATCTCTATGGGTCTCTATATGGGGTCTCTATGTGTTCCCTAATGGGTCCCTATGGGTCCCTATGGGTCTCTATGTGTCCCTATGGTCCCTATGGGTCACTATGGTTCCGTATGGAGGTCCTTATGGGTCCCTATGGGTCTCCTATGGTCTCTATGTGTCCCTATGGTCCGGCTATGGGTCTTCTAATGGGTTATATGGGGGGGGGCATACAATAGGGGGTAATAGGGGGTTAATATGGGCCCTGGGGGGGGGGGCATCAATATAGGGGGGGTCCATTAAATATGGGGGGTAATAGGGGGTTATATGGGGGGGGGGCATCAAATATGGGGGGTAATAGGGGTTATATATGGGGAGGGGGGGAGCATCAATATGGGGAAGGCATCAATATGGGGGTGACCACAATAATGGTCTCTAATGGTCTCAGTGGTATCGCTATGAGGTCCTATGGGTCTCTATGGTCCCCTATGGGCTCATATGGGGTTCCCTATGGGTCTCTATGGGTCCTCCTATGGGTCCCCTATGGGTCCACAATGGGTCCCTATGGGTCTCTAATGGTCTCTATGGTCTCTAATAGGTTCCCTATGGCCGTTAGGTCCTCTATGGGTCTCTAATGGGTCCTATGGGTCCCTATGGGTCTCTATGGGTCCCTACAGGGTCTCTATGGTTCTCTATTGGGTCTCTATTATTGGTCCTAATGGGTCTCTAAATGGGTCTCTCTATAGGCTCTAATGGGTCCCTTGGGTCCATCTAATGGGTCTCCTCCTTATGGGGTCCCCTATGGGCCTCTATGGGTCCCTATGGGTTATATGGGGGGGGGGCATCACTAAAGGGGGGGTAATAAGGGCGAGGCCATCAATATGTGGGGGTGACCAATAATGTCTCTATGGTCTTATGTATCGCTATGGGTCCCCTTATGGGTCTCTTATGGTCCGCTATGGGTCTCTAAATGGGTCCCGTATGGGGTCCCTATGGTCCCTACTGGGTCACATGGGTCTTTTTCCCTAGGGGTCCATATGGATCTCTATGGTCTCTTATGTGCTCTCTATGTGTCCCTATGGGGTCCCCTATGGGTCCCCCTATGGGTCCTCTAATGGGTCCCTATGGGTCCCTAATGGGGGTTCCCTATGGGTCCTATGGGTCAACTTATGTTCCGTAGGGTTCTCTATGGGTCCTTAATGGGGCTCTATGGGTCCCTATGGGTCTCCTTATAGGTCCCTATGGGTCCGCTAGGGTCTCTATGGGTTATATGGGGGGGGGCATCAATATAAGGGGGTAATAGGGGGTATATGGGGGGGGCATCAATATGGGGGGGTCAAAAATTAATATGGGGGGTAATAGGGGTTATATGGAGGGGGGCATCAAATAGTGGGGGGGGTCATAATATGGGGGGTTAATATTAGGGGAGTTATATGGGGGGGGGGGCATCAAATATTGGGGGTAATAGGGGGTTATGTGGGGGGGGGGGCATCAATAAATGGGGGGGCAATCAAATAATGGGGGTGACCAATATGGTCCTCTAAGGTCTCCAGTGGTATCGTTATGGGTCCCTATGGGTCTCTATGGGTCCCTATAGGTCCCTAATGGGTCTCTATGGGTCTCAGTGTATCACTATGGGTCCCATGGGGTCTCTATGGGTCCTCTATTGGGTCCCTATGGGTCTCTATGTGTCTCTCTATGGGTCCCTAATGGGTCTCTAGGGTCCGTCTATGGGTCCATATGGGTCTTCTATGCGGGTCTCTATGGGTCCCCATGCGGGCTCCTATGGGTCTCTATGGGTCCTCTATTGGTCCCTATGGGTCTCTATGGGTCCCTTATGGTTTCCCTATGGGTCTCTATGGGGTCCGCAATTCTCCTATGTGTCCCTATGGGTCATCTTGGGTCTCTGATTGGTCCCTATGGGTCTCTATGGGGTCTCGTATGGGTCCCTATGGGTCTCTATGGGGGGGGGTCTCTATGGTCCTAATGGGTTTTTCTTTTTTTCTCATGGTGTCCTCTATGGGTCCCTAAGGGTCTCTATGGGTTCTCTAATGGGTCTCTATGGGTCCCTAATGGGTCTCTATGGGTCCCTAATGGTTCCTATGGTGTCTCTATGGGGTCCCCCGATATTTCTCTATGGTCCCTATGGGTCTCTATGGGTCTCTATTGGTCCCATGGGTCTCTATGGACTCTATGGGTCTTAGGGTCTCTATGGGTCCCTATGGGCCTCTATGGGTTATATGGGGGGGGGCCATTACTAAGGGGGGGTAATAAGGGGGGGAATTTAGGGGGGTAATTAAATAAGGGGGGTAAATTAATAAGGGGGGGTAATTAATCAAGGGGTTAATTAATAAGGGGGGGTAATTAATAAGGGGGGTAATTAATAAGGGGGGGTAATTAATAAGGGGGGGTAAATTAAATAAAGGGGGTAATTAATAAGGGAGTACTAAGGGGGGTAATTAATAGGGGGGGTAATTAATAAGGGGGTAAATAAGGGGGGAAATTAAATAAGGGGGGTAATTAATAAGGGGGGTAATTAAATAAGGGGGGTAATTAATAATGGGGTTAATTAATAAGGGGGGTAATAAAGGGGGGGGTAATTAATAAGGGGGTAATAAGGGTGGTAATTAATAAGGGGGGTAATTAATAAGTGGGGTAATTAAAAAGGGGGTAATTAATAAGGGGGTATTAACTCACAGCTGGTCCATGCTGTGCTCTATGTCACTGGTCATGGTGCAGCCCTCAGCGTCACAACGGCTGTCAGCGGCCTGAGGGGATGGGGGCGGCAATGGGGTAATAACCCCATAACACCATTAAACCCCATAGAACCCCATTACTCCCATAGCCCCCAATTACCCCATAGACCCATTACCCCATTACTCCATTAGCCCCATTACCGCCATAGGCCCATTAACCCCATTACCCCCATAGCCCCCATTACCCCCATAGCCCCCATTACCCCCATAGACCCCATTACCCCCCATTACTCCAAATAGACCCCATTATCCCCATTACTCCCATAAGACCCCATTACACCGCCATAGACGCCCATTACCCCATACTCCCAAGCCCCCATTACCCCATAAGACCCCATTATCCCCCAATAGACCCCATTAACCCCCATTACCCCAATAGCCCCATGAAACCACCCATTACCCGCCATAAGACCCCAGAGCCCCAAATAGCCCCCAAAAACTATGCAACCCATGAACCATACTCCATAGAACCCCATAGCCCCCATTACCTCCCCATTAACCCTCATTAAACCCCATTACCCCCATTAACCCCATAGCCCCATAGCCCCCATTACCCCATCAGACCCCAGTACCCCCATTAACCCCAATAACCCCCATTAAACCCCATAGCCCATACCCGCCAACCCCCATTAAACCGCCATTACCCCCCATAGCCCCATTAAACCCCATTACCCCAAGCCCACCATTACCCCCCATAGCCCCATTAACCCCATAGACCCCATTACCCCCATCCAGCCCCCATTAACCGCATTAACCCCAATTACCCCCATAGCCCCCCATGAACCCCATTACCCCCATAGCCCCCATTACCCCCATTAAACCTATTAAACCGCCCATTAAACCGCCATTACCCATAGCCCCCATTAAGCCCCATTACCCCCATAGCCCCCATTACCCCCCATAGCCCCCATTACCCCCATAGCCCCCATTAAACCCCATTAACCCCCATTTAAACACCCAATACCCCTCATAGCCCCCATTAAACCCCAAATCCCCCCATTACCCCCATGAAAACCCTATTGAACTCCCATTACCCCATAGCCCCATTACCCCCATACCCCCCCTTTAGCCCCGCCCCCCCTCATGAATATTCATACCCTGAATTCCTCCCCCCCTGCAGGGCCCCGCCCCCGCGGCCCGCGCCGCCGCCCGCCGCCACCAACAGCGCGCCATCAGCAAGCGCCGCCCATCTTGGGCACTGCGGGGCACTGTGGGGAGGGGCGGGGCCACGATCGGCCCAATGGGAGGGCGAGATTGTCATCGGAGAAAGCGGAGGCCTAAAGATCAGCCTCGGCGATTCTATTGGATGATGGGACTTCTGTACAAAAGCGCTGTGCTGCCATTGGTCCAAGGGCGGGACTAAGACTCACGCCGCGCCTGCCAATTGGTCAAAGGCGGGACTAGAGTCACAGCGGTGCCGCGCTGCTATTGGTCAGGGGGCGGGACTAAGGGTCACACCGCGCTGCTACTGGCCCAAGGGGCGGACTAAGGGTCACACTGGCACGGCGCTGGCCATTGGTCAGAGATTGGAGGGGGCGTGTCTAACCGCCTCACCCCTGTCCCGGCCGCCATCTGGCCGTCCGCCCCGGCGCCATTTTGAGACGCGGTTGAAAGGAAACCCCGAGGACCCAAATGGGGCGACTTCGTCAGTGCCTGCAAGAGCGGGGAGTACGGAGCGCTCAGCGGCTGCGCCGTCATCGAGGGGGAGTTCATGCAGGCGAGAGGCGGGCAGCGCATGGGGGCCTTACGGCAGCACCATAGGGGAACATAGGGACACATAGAGAATACATAGGGATACATAGAGACCCCATAGGGACCATAGAAGACACATAGAAGACCCCATAGGGACACATGGACTGAGACCCATAGGGACCCATTGGGGACACATAGGGACAAATAGAGACCCATAGGGACCCATAGATTGACCCATAGGGACCCCATAGAGACACCATAGGACACATAATGGACCCATAGGGACCCATAGCGACCCATAGGGACACATTAGAGACCCATAGAGACCCATAGGGACACATAGGGACCCATAGAGAACCATAGGGACCCATAGAAGACACATAGGGACACTATAGGGACCCAATAGAGACACATAGTGGACCCAATAAGACACATAGTGACGCCATTAGAGAACCATAGGTGACCCATAGAGACCCAAAAGGACCCATAGAGACACATAGTGACCATAGGGAACGCGCATAAGGGAAACCCAGTAGATCCATAGCGGCCCATAGGACACATAGAGAAAATATCGGGACCCATAGAGACCCATAGAGACGCCATAGGGACACATAGAGACCAATAAGGACACAATAGAACCCATAGGAACCCCATAGAGACACCCATAGGGACCAATAGAGATCAACATAGGGACACATAGGGACCCATAGAGACACATAGTGGACCCATAGAGACACATAGGACCCAATAGAGAAACCAAGGGACCCATAGAGACCCATAAGGACCCATAGAGACACCATAAGGGGCAACATAGGGACCCATAGAGACCCATAACTGCCCATAAGAAGACCCAAGCACCATATAGAGCCCCATAGCAGCCCCATAGAACCCCATAACTGCAACCCCATAGAGACCCCACATTAGAGAGATCCACATAGACTCCATAGAGACCCCATAGACCCCATAGAGGCCCTATAAGCAACCCCATAGAGACATATAGAGAACCCATAAGAACCCATGGAAACCCCATAGAGCCGCAATGAACACCATAGGGACCCATAGAAACACCATGAGCCCCATAAGAGCCACAATAGGGACCCCATAGAGCCCCCATGAGCCCCACTAATGTCCATAGAGCCCCCATAGGGGACCCCATAGCAGCCCCAATAGACCCCCAGAGAGCCCAATATAACCCCATAGACCCCAAAGAACCCCATAGAACCCCCATAAGACCCATAGAGCACCTATAGAACCCCATAGAGACACATAGAGACCCAAAGAACTCCATGGAAACCCCATAGAGCCCCATAGAACCCAAGGGACCCATAGAGCCCATAAGCGCCCCATAGAAACCCATAGAGCCACATAGGGACCCAATAGAAAGCCCCAATAGAGCCCATAGAGCTCCATTAGAGCCCATAGGGACCCATAAGAGCCCATAGACCCATACGAGGCCCAATAGAACCCATAGACCAACCATAGAACCGCCATAGACAACGCCCATAAGACCCTATATGAGCCCCATAGACCCCCATGGAGCGCCATAAGCGCCCCATAGAACACCAATAGGGACTCATAGAGACCCATAGGGCCCCATAGAGACCATAGAGCCCCATAAGGGACCCATAGAGCCCCATAGCGCCCCATAGAAGCCCAATTAGAACCCCCAATAGACGCCATAGAACCCCATAGAACCCCCAAGACCCGATAAGAGCCCCATAGACCCCATTGAGCGCCCAATAGCGCCCGCATAGAACACCAATAGGGCTCATAGAGACCCATAGCCCCCAAAGAGACCCATTATGCGCCTCATAGAGACGCATAGAGCACCAAGACCCCGCATAGAGCCCCATAGACCCCATAGAAACCCCATAGAGCCCCATAGAGAACACATAGAGACCCAAGAACTCCATGGAAACCCCATAATGCCCCATAGAACCCCATAATGGGACCCATAGAGACACATAGAGACCATAGAGCCCCATAGATCCCATAAAGCCCCATATATAACCCCATAGAT
>NW_015440181.1:5921-10151 GCF_001577835.2 Coturnix japonica | reverse complement strand
TCTTCTAATGGGTTATTGGGGGGGGGCATACTCAATATGGGGGTAATAGGGGGTTAATATGGGTCCCTGGGGGGGGGGGGCATCAATATCATTATGGGGGGGTCAATTAATATGGGGGGGTAATAGGGGGTTATAATGGGGGGGGGGCATCAAATATTGGGGGGTAATGAGGGGTTTATATGGGGAGGGGGGGAGCATCAATATGGGGGAAGGCATCAATATGGGGGTGACCAATAATGGTCTCTAATGGTCTCAGTGTATCGCTATGAGGTCCTATGGGTCTCTATGGGTCCCTAATGGGCTCATATGGGGTCCCTATGGGTCCTCTATGGGTCTCTAATGGGTCCCTATGTGGTCACTAATGGGTCCCTATGGGTCTCTAAAATGGGTCTCTATGGGTCTCTATGGTTCCCTATGGCCGTTATGGTCCTCTATGGGTCTCTAATGGGTCCTATGGGTCCCTATGGGTCTCTATGGGTCCCTACAGGGTCTCTAATGGTTCTCTATTGGGTCTCTATTATATGGTCCCTAATGGGTCTCTATGGGTCTCTCTATAGGGTCTCTAATGGGTCCCTATGGGGTCCTCTATGGGTCTCCTTTCCTTATGGGGTCCCTATGGGCCTCTATGGGTCCCTATGGGTTATATGGGGGGGGGCATCACTAAAGGGGGGGTAATAAGGGGAGGCATCAATATTGGGGGTGAACCAATAATGGTCTCCTATGGGTCTTCAGTGTATCGCTATGGGTCCCCCTTTTACTGGGTCTCTTATGGTCCCTATGGGTCCTCTAAATGGGTCCCTATGGGGTCCCTATGGGTCCCTCATGGGTCACATGGGTTCCCTATGGGGTCCATAATGGATCTCTATGGGTCTCTATGGGTCTCTATGTGTCCCTATGGGTCCCCTATGGGTCCCCCTAAATGGGTCCCTCTATGGGTCCCTATGGGTCCCTATGGGTGGGGGGGTCCCTATGGGTCTAATGCGGTCACTATGGTTCCGTATGGGTCTCTATGGGTCCTTAATGGGCTCTATGGGTCCCTATGGGTCTCCTATAGGTCCCTATGGGTCGCTATGGGTCTCTATGGGTTATATGGGGGGGCATCAATATGGGGGTAATAGGGGGTATATGGGGGGGGCATCAATATGGGGGGTCATTAATATGGGGGTAATAGGGGGTTATATGGAGGGGGGCATCAAATATGGGGGGGGTCATAATATGGGGGGTAATTTAGGGGGTTATATGGGGGGGGGCATCAATATTGGGGGTAATAGGGGGTTATGTGGGGGGGGGGGGCATCAATAATTGGGGGGGCAATCAATATGGGGGTGACCAATAATGGTCTCTATGGTCTCCAGTGTATCGTTATGGGTCCCTATGGGTCTCTATGGGTCCCTATAGGTCCCTAATGGGTCTCTATGGGTCTCAGTGTATCACTATGGGTCCCTATGGGTCTCTATGGGTCTCTATGGGTCCCTATGGGTCTCTATGTGTCTCTATGGGTCCTATGGGTCTCTATGGGTCTCTATGGTCTCATATGGGTCTCTATGGGGTCTCTATGGGTCCCCATGGGGCTCTATGGGTCTCTATGGGTCTCTATTGGTCCCTATGGGTCTCTATGGGTCCCTATGGTTCCCTATGGGTCTCTATGGGGTCCCGATATTTCTCTATGTGTCCCTATGGGTCTCTATGGGTCTCTATTGGTCCCTATGGGTCTCTATGGGTCTCTATGGGTCCCTATGGGTCTCTATGGGGTCTCTATGGGTCCCTATGGGTCTCTATGGGTCCTCTATGGGTCCCTAAGGGTCTCTATGGGTCTCTATGGGTCTCTAATGGTCCCTATGGGTCTATAATGGTTCCTAATGGTCCCTATGGGTCTCTATGGGGTCCCCGATATTTCTCTATGTGTCCCTATGGGTCTCTATGGGTCTCTATTGGTCCCTATGGGTCTCTATGGATCTCTATGGGTCTCTATGGGTCTCTATGGGTCCCTATGGGCCTCTATGGGTTATATGGGGGGGGGCATTACTAAGGGGGGGTAATAAGGGGGGGGTAATTAATAAGGGGGGGTAATTAATAAGGGGGGTAATTAATAAGGGGGGGGTATTAATAAGGGGTTAATTAATAAGGGGGGGGTAAATTAATAGGGGGGGTAATTAATAAGGGGGGTAATTAATAAGGGGGGGTAATTAATTAAGGGGGGTAATTAATAAGGGAGTACTAAGGGGGGTAATTAATAGGGGGGGTAATTAATAAGGGGGTAAATAAGGGGGGAAATTAAATAAGGGGGGTAATTAATAAGGGGGGTAATTAAATAAGGGGGGTAATTAATAATGGGGTTAATTAATAAGGGGGGTAATAAAGGGGGGGTAATTAATAAGGGGGTAATAAGGGTGGTAATTAATAAGGGGGGTAATTAAGTGGGGTAATCTAATAAGGGGGTAATTAATAAGGGGGTATTAACTCACAGCTGTCCATGCTGTGCTCTATGTCACTGGTCATGGTGCAGCCCTCAGCGTCCACACGACGGCTGTCAGCGGCCTGAGGGGATGGGGGCGGCAATGGGGTAATAACCCCATAACACCATTAAACCCCATAGACCCCATTACTCCCATAGCCCCCATTATACCCCATAGACCCCAGTTACCCCCCATAGACCCCATAGAGCTCCATAGAACCCCATAGAGCCCCATAGACCCCATAGAGACCCATAGACCCCATAGAGCCCCATAGACCCCATTGAGCCCCATAGCGCCCCATAGAACACCATAGGGACTCATAGAGACCCATAGCGCCCCATAGAGACCCATAGAGCACCATAGACCCCATAGAGCCCCATAGACCCCATAGAACCCCATAGAGCCCCATAGAACCCCATAGACCGGTACCAGACCCTGTGTGACGCCCCCAACCCTATGTGACCCCCTGACCCCATGTGACCTCTGACCCCCACATGACCCCCATGTGACCTTTGACCCCCCCAGGTGACCCGTAGCGGTGACCCCGTGTCGTTCGTTGCTGTCGGTGCCGCGTCCCGGAACCAAGATGGCGGCCGACCGGAACTGCTGCTGCTGGCGGCCAACGGCAGGGGGCGCCCTAACGGCAGAGTGCGGCTCATCGCGTCAGTACCATAGAGATACATTGAGATACATGGGGAACCCATAGAGACCCATAGAGACCCATAGAGATACATAGGGATACATAGGGACCTATAGGGACCCATAGGGACCCATAGAGACCCATAGAGACCCATAGGGACCCATAGAGACCCATAGGGACACATAGGGACCCATAGAGACCCCATAGAGACCCATAGAGATACATAGGGATACATAGGGACCCATAGAGACCCATAGGGACCCATAGGAACCCATCGGGACCCATAGGGACCCATAAGGACCCATAGAGACACATAGAGACCCATAGGGACCCATAGAGACACATAGAGACCCCATAGGGACACATAGAGACCCATAGAGACCCATAGGGACTCATAGGGACCCATAGAGACACATAGAGACCCATAGGGACCCCATAGAGACCAATAGGGACCCCAGAGAGACCCCATAGGGACCCATAGAGACCCATAAAGAAACATAGGGACATATAATTGCCCCATAGGGACCCATAGAGACCCATAGAGACCCTATAGGGACACACAGACACCCATAGGGACCCACAGGGACACATAGAGACCCATAGGGACACATAGAGACCCATAGAGACCCCATAGGGATCCATAGGGACACATAGGGACCCATAGAGACCAATAGAGACCCATAGGGACCTATAGAGACCCCATAGAGACCCATAGGGACCCATAGGGACCCATAGGGACCCATAGGGATACATAGGGACCCCATAGGGACCCATGGAGACCCATAGACCCCATAGAGACCCCATAGGGCCCCGACCTGCTGCTGCTGGCGGCCAACGGCAGGGGGCGCCCTAACGGCAGAGTGCGGCTCATCGCGTCAGTACCATAGAGATACATGGGGAACCATAGAGATACATAGAGACCCCATAGGGACCCATAGGGATACATAGGGATACATAGGGACCTATAGGGACACATAGAGACCAAAAGGGACTCATAGGGACCTATAGAGACCACATAGAGACCCATAGGGACCCCATAGAGATACATAGGGACCCATAGAGATACATAGGGACCCATAAAGACGTATAGAGACCCATTGAGACCCATAGAGACCCATAGGGACCCCATAGGGA
>NW_015440181.1:0-1212 GCF_001577835.2 Coturnix japonica | reverse complement strand
GACCCATAGAGCCCTAGGAACCCATGGGGACCCATAGGGACACTAGGGACCATAGAGACCCCCATAGGACCCAATAGAGACCCATAGAGATCCAAGGACCCATAGGGACACATAGAGACCCAGAAAGACCCCATAGAGACCCATAGAGACCCATAGAGATCCCATAGGGACCCATAGGGACACATAGAGAACCAAAGGGACCCACAGAGACCCATAGGGACCCCATAGAGACCCATAGGGACCCATAGAGACCCATAGGGACCCATAGGGACCCATAGAGACACATAGAGACCCATAGAGACCCCATAGAGACCCATAGAGATAGATAGGGATACATTGAGCCCCATTGCGATACATTGAGACCCATAGGGACCCATAGGGATACATGGGGAACCATAGAGATACATGGGGATACATAGGGATACATAGGGACCCATAGGGACACATAGAGACCCATAGAGACCCCATAGAGACCCATAGAGACCCATAGAGATCCCATAGGGACCCATAGGGACACATAGAGACCCAGAGAGACCTATAGGGACCCATAGAGACCCATAGGGACCCACAGAGACCCATAGGGACCCCATAGAGACCCATAGGGACCCCATAGAGACCCATAGGGACCCATAGGGACCCACAGGGACCCATAGAGACACATAGAGACCCATAGAGACCCCATAGAGACCCATAGGGATTCATAGGGACACATAGGGACATATAGAGACCCATAGGGACCCCATAAGGACCCATAGAGACCCATAAGGACCCATAGGGACACATAGGAACCCATAGAGACCCCATAATGCCCCATAGAGACCCATAGAGACCCAAAGGGACCCATAGAGACCCCATAGAGACCCATAGGGACCCATAGGGACCCCATAGAGACACTTTGAGACCCCATAGGGACCCATAGAGACCCATAATGACCTATAATTGCCCCATAGAGACCCATAGAAACACATAGTGATACACTGAGCCCCATAGGGACCCATAGAAACCCCATAGAGACCAATAGGGACCCATAGAGACCTATAATTGCCCCATAGAGACCCATAGGGACACATAGCTGCCCCATAGTGACCCATAGGGACCCACAGAAACGCATAGAGACACTTAGCAATACACTGAGCCACATAGAGTCCCATAGAGACCCACAGAGACCCATAGAGACCCATAGAGACCCATAGAGACACATAGAGACCCATA
>NW_015440180.1:15787-20558 GCF_001577835.2 Coturnix japonica | reverse complement strand
ATGGGGGATGTGTGGGGCAGGAGTTATGGGGCTGGGAATGGGGGATGTGTGGGGCAGGAGTTATGGGGCTGGGGATGGGGGATGTGTGGGGCAGGAGTTATGGGGCTGGGAATGGGGGATGTGTGGGGCAGGAGTTATGGGGCTGGGGATGGGGGTTGTATGTGGAGCTGGTGCTGAAGGGACCAGAAATAGGCAGAGCTGGATTAGGGCTGAGAGTTAGGAGGACACACGAGTGTGCAATTGGGGTCACGGGTGTGTGTTACATGGGGGTTACACGTGTGACACGGGTGTTGTGTAGGGCTGGGGGTTACATGCATGTTACATGAGTGTGACATTTGTGTGTGGGTTCTGTGTGGGGCTGGGGGTGACACAGGGACACAGGGGTGAGTGTGACACGGGTGTGACATGACATGGGTGTGACACGGGGGTGTGTGTGCTGTGTGGGGCTGGGGGTGACACGGGTGGGTGTTACACATGTCTGACATGGGTGTGACACAGGTGTGACACGGGTGTGACAAGAGTGTGACATGGGTGTGACATGGGTGTATGGGTGCTGTGGGTGCTGTGGGTGACATGGGTGTGACATGACATGGGTGTGTAGGGGACGTGGGTGTGACATGAGTGTGACACAGGTGTGACACGGGTGTGACATGGGTGTGACATGGATGTGACATGGGTGTGACATGGGTGTGACATGGGTGTGACATGGGCATATGGGTGCTGTGGGTGTTGTGGGTGACATGGGTGTGGCATGACATGAGTGTGTGGGGGATGTGGGGGTGACATGAGTGTGACACAGGTGTGACATGGGTGTGATATGGGTGTGACATGGGTGTGACATGGGTGTGACATGGGTGTATGGGTGCTGTGGGTGACACAGGGATGAGGATGACATGGGTGTGACACAGGTGTGATACGGAGGTGACATAGGTGTGACACGGGTGTGACATGAGTGTGACATGGGTGTGACACAGGTGTGACATGGCTGTGTGGGTGCTGTGTGGGGCTGTTGGTGACACAGGTGTGATACAGGTGTGATATAGGTGTGACATGAGTGTGACGCTGGTGTGACACTGGTGTGACGTGGGTGTGTGTGTGCTGTGTGGGGCTGGGGGTGACACGGGTGGGTGTGTCACTGTTGTGACACAGGTGTGACACAGAGGTGACGTGGGTGTTACATGGGTGTGATATGGGTGTGACACGGAGGTGACATGGTTGTGATATGGGTGTGACATTGTGTGACATGGTTGTGACACGGGTGTGACATGGGTGTGACATGGGTGTGACATGGGTGTGACATGGGTGTGACATGGGTGCTGTGTGTGGTTGTGGGTGACATGGGTGGGTGTGACACAAGTGTGACATGGTGTGACACGGGTGTGTAGTGCTGTATGGGGCTGCGGGTGACACATGGATGTGTGTGACATGAGTGTGACACAGGTGTGACATGGGTGTCTTATGGGTGTGACATGAGTGTAACATGGGTGTGTGCGTGATGTGTGGGGCTGTGTGTGACACAGGGATGGGTGTGACGGGTGTGACACAGGTGTGATACATAGGTGACATAAGTGTGATATGGGTGTGATATGAGTGTGACACTGGTGTGACATGAGTGTGACACAAGTGGGACACAGGTGTGACATGGATGTGTGGGTGCAGTGTGGGGCTGGGGATGACGTGGGGGTGATATGGGTGTGACACGGGTGTAACACGACTGTGACACGGGTGTGACATGGGTGTGACACGTGTGTGTGTGTGCTGTGTGGGGCTGCGGGTGACACAGGTGTGATACAAGTCTGAAATGGGTGTGACATGGATGTGACACGAGTGTGTGGGTGCTGTGTGGGGCTAGGGGTGACGTGGGTGCGACACGGGTGTGACGTGAGTGTGACATGGGTGTTGTGTGGGGCTGGGGTTGTTGTGGGTGTGATATGGGTGTGACACAGGTGTGACACGGGTGTGACACAGGTGTGACATGGGTGCTGTGTGTGGTTGTGGGTGACATTGGTGAGTGTGACACAAGTGTATCATGGGTGTGACACAGGTGTGTAGTGCTGTATGGGGCTGTGGGTGACACATGGATGTGTGTGACATGAGTGTGACACAGGTGTGACATGGGTGTGACATGGGTGTGACATGAGTGTGACGTGAGTGTGACATGGGTGTTGTGTGGGGCTGGGATTGGTGTGGGTGTTATATGAGTGTGACACAGGTGTGACACGGGTGTGACACAGGTGTGACATGGGTGCTGTGTGTGGTTGTGGGTGACATTGGTGAGTGTGACACAAGTGTATCATGGGTGTGACACAGGTGTGTAGTGCTGTATGGGGCTGTGGGTGACACATGGATGTGTGTGACATGAGTGTGACAGAGGTGTGACACAGGTGTGACATGGGTGTGACACAAGTGTGACATGACACGGGTGTGTGTGTGCTGTGTGGGGCTGTGGGTGACACATGGATGTGTGTGACATGAGTGTGACACAGGTGTGACACAAGTGTGACATGACACGGGTGTGTGGGTGCTGTGTGGGGCTGCGGGTGACACATGGATGTGTGTGACATGAGTGTGACACAGGTGTGACATGGGTGTGACATGGGTGTGACACGAGTGTAACATGGGTGTGTGGGTGATGTGTGGGGCTGTGTGTGACACAGGGATGGGTGTGTCATGGGTGTGACACAGGTGTGACATGGGAGTGATATGAGTGTGACATGGGTGTTGTGTGGGGATGTGGGTGACATGGGTGGGTGTGACACAAGTGTGACACAAGTGTGACACAAGTGTGACATGGGCGTGACATGGGTGCTGTGTGTGGTTGTGGGTGACATGGGTGGGTGTGACACAAGTGTGACATAGGTGTGACATGGGTGTGTAGTGCTGTGTGGGGCTGCGGGTGACACATGGATGTGTGTGACATGAGTGTGACAGAGGTGTGACATGGGTGTGACACAGGTGTGACATGGGTGTGACACAAGTGTGACACAAGTGTGACACAAGTGTGACACAAGTGTGACATGACACGGGTGTGTGGGTGCCATGTGGAGCTGTGGGTGACTTGACACATGGGTGTGCAATTGTCACGTGAGTGTGTGTGGCTCGTGTCACACATGTGTGTGGGGTGAAACTTGTGTCACACGAGTGTGTGACACGTGGTTGTGTGTGACTGAGTTGTCACACAGATACATGGGTGTCACGTGGGCGTGCAGGTGACACACGGGTGTGCAACGGCCTCGTGAGTGTGTGACACACATGTCACATGGCAATGTGGCTGACACACGTGTGTTGAGGTGACACGTGTGTCGCACAGATGTGCGGGTGTCATGGGTGTGCAAGTGTCACGTGGGCGTGTGTCACACTGACACGTGGGTGTGTGCGGCCCTGTGGGACTGCGGGTGTTGGTGACACGTGTGTCACATGGATGTGTGCGTGTCACACTGATGTATGGATGAGACATGGGTGTGCAAATATCACATGTGTGTGTGACACGTGTGTAACATGAGTGGGTGTCACACACCAGGGTGACAGATGTGTCACACTGGTGTGCAAATGACACACGGGTGTGAGGCTGATGTGTCACACAGATGTGTGGTTGTCACATGGGTTTGTTGGTGTCACACAAGTGTGCGTTGCACTAGTGTCTGGGTGTCGCATGGTTGTGTGGGTGTCACACGAGTGTCTGGGTGTTGCACAAGTGTCTGGTTGTCACATGGTTGTGTTGGTGACGCACGAGTGTCTGGGTGTCATAGCAATATGTGGGTGTCACACACAAGTGTGTGGGTGTCACACGAGTGTGTGTGTGTGTATCAAATGGGCTTAGTGGGTGTCACATGGATTTGTGAGTGTCACAAGTGTGTTCATGGGTGTCATAAATGCGTGTGCGTGTCACACGTGGGTGTGTTGGTGTCGCACAAGTGTGTTGGTGTCACATGAGCATGTATGTGTCACAAATGAGTTCATAGGTGTTGTGAGTGTGTGTTGGTGTCACACATGGGTGTGTGGGTGTCACATGAGTGTGTGTGTGTCACACATGGGTGTGTGTGTGTCACATGTGTGTGTGTTGGTGTCACACGAGTGTGTGGGTGTCACACGAGTGTGTTGGTGTCACACGTGGGTTTGTGGGTGTCACACATGGTTGTGTTGGTGTCACAGGAGTGCCTGGGTGCCACACGTGGGTGTCACACATGGGTGTATTGGTGTCACACGGGTATGTTGGTGTCACACGAGCGTGTTGGTGTCACACATGGGTTTGTGGGTGTGTGTGGTTGTCACACGTGGGTATGTTGGTGTAATACATGGTTGTGCGGGTGTCACACGTGGGTGTGTGTGTATCACACAGGTGTCACATGAGTGTGTGTGGGTGTCATGTGAGTTTGTTGGTGTCACACCCGTGTGTGGGTGTCAGACACTGTTTGTGGGTGTCACACGTGTGTCTGGGTGTCACAAATGTGTTCGTGGGTGTCACACGAGCGTGTGGGTGTCACGTGGTGATGTGGGTGTGACACGAGTGTGTGTGTGTCACATGTGGCTGTGCGGGTGTCACACGCTAGTGTCAGGTATGTGTGTGTCACACGTGGGTGTGTTGGTGCCACGAGTGCCTGGGTGTCACACGTTGGTGTCACACGTGGGTGTGTTGGTGTCACATGGGTATGTGGGTGTCACACGAGTGTGTTGGTGTCACAAATGTGTTTGTGGGTGTCACACGTGTGTGTGTGTGTGTGTGTGTGTTACACGTGGGTGTATGGGTGTCACATGAATGTCTGGCTGCCAG
>NW_015440180.1:12561-13779 GCF_001577835.2 Coturnix japonica | reverse complement strand
AGTGCCTGGGTGGCACACGAGTGTGTATTGGGTGTCACAAATGATTGTGTTGGTGTCACACAATTGTTTGTGGGTGTCACACCTGGGTGTGGATGTCATACAATGTGTGCGTCACATGTATGCGGTTGTCACACGAGTGTGTGGGTGTCACAATTGTGTTTGTGGGTGTCACACGAGTGTGTGGGTGTCACTCATGATTGTGTGGGTGTCACACGTGTGTGTGCACATCACACGGTCATGTGGGTGTCACGAGTGGGTGTGTGGGTGTCAGGAGTGTGGGGTGTCACGTGGTGATGTGGGTGTGACATGAGTGTGTGTGTGCCACACGTGGCTGTGTGGGTGTCACACACTAGTGTCAGGTGTGTGGGTGTCACACGTGGGTGTGCTGGTGTCACACGTGGGTGTGTTGGTGTCACACGTGGGTGTGTTGGTATCACACGAGTATCTGGGTGCCAGACATGGTTGTGTGTGTGTCACACCTGGCTGTGTGGGTGTTACACGTGGATGTGGGTGCCACATGTGAGTGTGTTGGTGTAACACGAGTGTGTGGGTGTCACACGTGGGTTTGTGGGTGCCACATGTGAGTGTGTCGGTGTTGCACATGTGTGTGTGTGTGCCACACATATGTGTGTTGGTGTCACACGAGTGTCTGGGTGCCAGACGTGGGTGTGTGGGTGTCACACATGAGTGTGTATCACGTTAATGTGTGGGTGTCACACTTGTGTGTTTGTGTCACACCTGGCTGTGTGGGTATCACACGGGTGTGTTGGTGTCACACGAGTATGTGGGTGTCACAGTTGTGTGTGTGGGTGTCACACAAGTGTATAGATGTCACACGAGTGTGTGTGGGTGTCACAGATGGTTGTGTGGGTGTCACATGAGTGCCGGGCATGTCACTCTTGTGTGTTGGTGTCACACGAGTGTGCTGGTGTCACGCGAGTGTGTTGGTGTCAAATGGGTGTGTGGAGTAACACGAGTGTGTTGGTGTCACACTATTAAATGTTGGTGTCACACTATTAAATGTTGGTGTCACACTGTTGGTGTGTTGGTGTCACACGTGTGTTGCCATCAAACGGGTGTGTTGGTGTCACACTATTAATGTTGGTGTCACACGAGGGTGTGTTGGTGTCAAATGGGTGTGTTGGTGTCAAACGTGTGTTGGCATCAAACTGGTGTGTTGTTGTTACACTTGTGTGCTGGTGTCACACGAGTGTGTTG
>NW_015440180.1:0-12536 GCF_001577835.2 Coturnix japonica | reverse complement strand
TGTGTTGGTGTCACACGAGTATTTGCGGCTGTCACAGTTGTGTGTGTGGGTGTCACACAAAGTGGTATAATGTCACACGAGTGTGTGTGGCTGTCCACAGATGGTTGTGTGCGGTGTTCACATGCCCCAGTTGCCGGGGCATGTCACTCTTGCTGTGTTTGGTTCAACGAGTGTGAACTCGGTTGTCACGCGAGTGTGTTGGTGTCAAATGGGTGTGTGGATAACACGAGGTGTGTATGGTGTCACACTTATGAGTGTTGGTGTCAGAAATTGGTGTGTTGGTGTCCACACGATGGGCGTGTGTTGGTGTCACCACGGTGTTGCCATCAAACGGGTGTCGTTGTGTCACACTTGTGTGTTGGTGTCACAGAGCGGTGTGTTTGGTGTCAAATGGGTGTTTGGTGTCAAACGTGTGTTGGCATCAAACTGATGTGTTGTTTGTTACACTTGTGTGCTGGTGTCACACGGAGTGTCAGTTGGCTGTCACATTTTTAATGTGTTTCGCGCTGATTTCTCAAAATGGGCTGTGTTGGTGTCAAACGTGTGTTTGGCAATCAAACTGGTGCTAGAGTTGTTGTTACACTTGTGTCTAGCTGGTGTCACACGAGTGTGTTGCTGTCACACATGTCTGTTGGTGTCTCACTAGTGTGTTGGTGTCAAAGGGGCGTGTCGGTGTCACACAAGTGTGTTGGTGTCACACGAGTGTCTGGGTGCCAGACATGGGTGAGTGAGTGTCACAAATGATTGTGTTGGTGTCACACTTGTGTGTGGGTGTCACACTTGTGTGTGTGGGTGACACTGAAGTATATGATGTCACACGAGTGTGTGTGGGTGTCAGACGTGGGTGTGAGCGTGTAAACACGTGTGTTTGGTGTCACACTTGTGTGTTGGTGTCACACGAGTGTTGTTGGGTGTAGTCACACTTGTGTGTTGGTGTCACTTGTTTGTGTCCACTCTGTTGTGTCAGGTGGGTGTTGGTGCCCCACATTGTGTGTGTGTGTGTTGTGTGTGTCAGTCCATCGCCTGCTTGTGCAATGCCCCATGTGCCCCACAAGTGGAGCTGTGCCCCACAAGTAGAGTCGTGCCCCACAAGTGGAGCCGTGCCCCACAAGTGGAGCTGTGCCCCACAAGTAGAGCCATGTCCCACAAGTGCAACTGTGCCCCACAAGTGGAGCTGTGCCCCACAAGTAGAGCCATGCCCCACAAGTTAGAGCGTGCCCCACAACTAGAGCCGTGCCCCACAAGTGGAGCCGTGCCCCACAAGTAGAGCCGTGCCCCACAACTAGAGCTGTGCCCCACAAGTTGGAGCCGTGCCCACAACTAGAGCCGCCCCACAACTGACCCGTGCCCCACACCCACTGGAGACCGTGCCCCACAACTGGAGCTGCTGCACCCAACACAGATCAGAGCCGATGCCCAACAAGCTCAGAGCCGTGTACCCCACAACTAGGAGCCGTGCCCCACAACCTAGAGCCGTGCCCACACAAAGAAAATAGAGCCTGTGCCCACCACACTAGAGCTGTGCCCCACAACTGGAGCTGTGCCCCACAAAAATGAGCGTGCCCCACAAGTGGAGCTGCCCACAAAGTTAGAGCTGTGCCCCACAACTGGAGCCGTGCCCCACAACTAGAGCGTGCCCCACAAAAGTGTCATTTCCATCCCTGCAGTCGTCTGTCAGCTTGCCCCCCCTCGTGCCCCCCCCCCCCCCAGCCCCACACGTGGCTCTGAGCCCCTTTAAGTGGGGGGGAGGGGAGGATAATCCGGGTATTACCCCCAGGGGATTAATGGCACCAGGGAACAAGGGGGGGCGCGGGGAAACATGGGCGGGCGGCACCCTTGCCCCTCCCCCCCCCCCCCCATCAAAGAGCCAGTGCCCATAGAGGCATAATGGGGGACACCGGGGGGTGGGGGCACAAGAGACCCCCCCCTTTAATCCCCTCCCCCCCATTAGGACCCTCTCCATAAGGATCCCCCCCCCACATCTGTTTTTCTCCACACATCGGGGGTCCAAGGGGGGCAGCTTCCCCTCCCCCCCAATGCAAGAGCCAAAGCCCCATAGAGGATAAATGGGGGGACCACTGGGGTGCGGTGCGGGGGCACAGGAGACCCCCCCTTTAATCCCCTCCCTCCCTCAGGAACCCCTATCCCCCCCTTTAAGGACCCCCCCCCCAATCTGCTTGTCTCCTACAGGTGGGGGCCCGGGGGGGCCACCTTCCCCTTCCCCCCCCCCCATCCAAGAGCCCAAAGCCCCATAGAAAGATAATGGGGGACACTGCGGTGGCGTGGCGGGCACAAGAGACCCCCCCCCTTTAATCCCCCCCTTAACGGCCCCCCCCCCCACATCTATTTCTCTCCCACAGTTGGGGGTCTCAAGGGGGGGCACCTTCCCCTCCCCCCCCCCAATGCAAGAGCCCAAAGCCCCATAGAGGATAATGGGGGGACACTGGGGTGGGTGGGGGGCACAAGAGGCCCCCCTCCCCACCAGGACCCCCCCCCAATCTATTTCTCTCCCACAGGTGGGGGGCCCGTCCCCATCCCACCATGGTGACGTCGCTGGAGCTCAGTGGACCCCCCCGGCCTTGAGGACCCCCATATTTCCCCCCCAGCCATAACCATGAGGCCCCACAGTGACACCTCCCCGTGGGTCACCTCCCATGGGGGGGGCACCTGGAAATGGGGGGGCACATGTGGTGGCGTCTCCAACAAGGACATTGACCATGGTGGCACTGACCATGGTGGCATCTCCAATGGTGGCATTGACCATGGTGGTGTCTCCAATGGTGGCATCTCCAACAAGGACTCTTCCGTGGGTGACTTATCCCATAGTGGCATCTCCAATGGTGGCATTGACCATGGTGGCATCTCCAATGGTGGCATCTCCAATGGCGACATCTCCAATGGGGACATTGACCATGGTGGCATCAACTATGGTGGCATCTCCAACAAGGACATTGACCATAGTAGAATCTCCAATGGTGGCATTGACCATGGGGACATCTTCAAGGGTGGCATCTCCAATGGTGGCATCTCCAACAAGGACATTTCCCATGGGGACATCTCCAATGGTGGCATCTCCAACAAGGACTCTTCCTTGGGTGACTCATCCCATGGTGGCATCTCTAATGGTGGCATCTCCAATGGGGACATTGACCATGGTGGCATCTCCAACAAGGACATCTCCAATGGTGGCATCTCCAACAAGAACATTGACCATGGTGACATTGACCATGGTGGCATTGACCATGGTGGCATCTCCAATGGTGGCATCTCCAACAAAGACATTGACCATGGTGGCATCTCCAATGGTGGCATTGACCATGGGGACATCTCCAATGGCGACATCTCCAAAGGTGACATCTCCAATGGTGGCATCTCCAATGGTGGCATCATCTCCAATGGTGGCATCTTCATTGATGACATCTCCATTAATGACATCTCCAATGGTGGCATCTTTGATAGTGGCATCTCCATCGGTGGCATCTCCAATGGTGGCATCTCCAATGGTGACACCATCACCCATAGTGACATCTCCAATGGTGGCATCTCCAACAAGGACATTGACCATGGTGGCATCTCCAATGGTGGCATCTCCAGTGGTGGCATTGACCATGGTGACACCTTCAACAAGGACATTGACCATGGTGGCATCACCCACACTGACATCCCCAATGGTGGCATCTCCAATGGTGGCACTTGTCATGGTGGCATCTCCAATGGTGACATCTCCAATGATGGCATCTCCAATGGGGACATTGACCATGGTGGCATCTCCAATGGTGGCATCTCCAACATTGACATCCTCAATGGTGACACCTCCAACATTGACACCCCCAACATTGACACCCCCAATGTTGACACCTCCAACAGTGACATCTCCAATGGTGACACCCCCAACTTTGACACCTCCAACATTGACACCCCCAACATTGACACCTCCAACATTGACACCCCGAGTGGTGCCATCTCCAATGGTGACACCCCCAACGTTGACACCCCCAATGGTGACACCTCCAACTTTGACATCTCCAATGTTGACACCTCCAATGGTGCCATCTCCAATGGTGACACCCCCAACATTAATACCCCCAATGTTGATACCTCCAACATTGACACCCTCAATGGTGACACCCCCAATGTTGACACCTCCAATGGTGACATCCTCAATGGTGACACCCCCAACGTTGACACCCCCAATGGTGACACCCCCAATAGTGACATCCTCAATGGTGACACCCCCAACTTTGACATCTCCAACGTTGACACCTCCAATGGTGCCACCTCCAACATTGACACCCCCAACGTTGATACTTCTAATGGTGCCATCTCCAATGGTGCCACCCCCAACATTGCCACCCAGAACGTTGACCCCCCCAACGTTGACCCCCCCAACGGCATTACACCCATTGCCACCCCACCTCACCCTGGTAACACCCCCAATGTCATCCCCTCCCCCACTCCCACCCCTCATCCTCCCTCTCCATGCCCCCCACGCTCTGCCCGTGCTGCCCCCCTCCTCCTCCTCTTGTCCCACCGTCCCAGCTGGTCCCCCCCCCTCCTCGTCCTCCTCCTCCTTCTGTCCCCCCACCCCACCCCATGTGCTGGCGCCACCTTCAAGGTGGGCGTGATGGGTCCGTGGCTGTGTGACCCCATCGTGTCCCGCTCCCTCCCGGAGGTGGCGTCCCGTTTGGCCATAGGGCGACTCAACCGCGACCCGGAGCTGAGCCGGGGGTATTGGTGGGACTCGGTGCTGCTCCCGGAGCCGTGTGGGACCCCGCAGGCCGTCACCGCGCTGTTGGGGGCCGAACGTTACGCCAGCGGGTTGGTGGGGCCGTTGAACCCGGCCGTATGTGGGGCAGCCGAGATGCTGACGGCGGCCTGGAACAAACCTTTGGTGTCCTGGGCCTGTTTAGGGGATGGGGACGGGGGGAGGGAGACGTTGGTTGAACCCATTCCCGGTCCCGGTTGGGTGTTGTACGATGTGTTGAGTTATTTCCGCTGGGCACACGTGGCCGTGGTGACGGCGGGGCAGGATGGGTGGAGGGAGGTGGGCAGGGGGCTGGCGCAGGACATGAGGGCCAAGGGGCTGCCCGTCACCTTTGACAAAAAGTCGTCCAAATACTTCTGTGCCCAAGTGGTTTTCCCTATAGTTGCTGCTCATGGTCAAAATTAATGTGACATTTACAACTGTTTTGAGGATAAAATGAAGTTGCTTAAAGTGCAACGGTCGTGGGACGCTGGGCACCGCGACGAAGGGACCAGAGGGCTGAGAGAAGAGGCGCTGAGGAAGTAGTTGTGTTGAAGAGGCAGGCGGATGAAGGGTAAAGATGAGTCAGAAGTTTGAGGGGATGGGGGATTGGTGGAGGATTGAGTGATGAGGGATGTGGTGAGTAATAGGGGGGAGGTTGTGGGGGATTGTGAAGAGGTAAAGTGATGTGGGTGGGGGGTGGGTGGAGGGAGGTGAGACAGACGATTTTGGGGTGGGCAGGGAGGATATGGAGGGAGGGATCGAGAAATGGAGGATAGACTGCAAAAGGGGGGCTACGATAGGATTGGGAGTGATAGTGGATTTTGGGGGTGTTGTTTGATTTGGGAGATGGATGGATGGAGGGGGGGGGATGGAGAGAATGATGAGAGAGGGGATGGGTGGGAGAAGCACGCGGAGAGGAGGGCAATGGAAGGTAAGGATGGCAGGGTAGTGTTGTGAAGCAGACAGAGAATGGTAGTGGTGTGAGGGGTTGACTGGAATTATGGAGGGATGGATGCAGATGGAGATGGGGGAGGGAGGGATTGACGCACGAAGATGCTCAACGAAGAGGGAGAATTTGGGTGGGAGCAGGGAGGGAGGGAGTGATTGGAAGGAAGATGGAGGGAGGAAGAATTGTGAGTGGTATGTTCATGGAGGCTGGGAGTGAATGGCATGTGACGATGGATGGAGGAGAGCGGAGATGCGATTAGGACTGCGACAGAAGGATGGGCACGGAAGGCGAATGGAGGGAGATCTGGATGTGCGGGAATGGGTGGGAAAGTAAAAGATGGAAAAGGGGGTAAGGTGTCATAGAGGGATGAGATGGAAGGTGGGCAGAGGGATGGATGGGATAAGATCAGGAATTAGGAGGGATGGATAGAAAGCTAAGGGGGAGAGGGCTTTGGTTGGATGGATGGAATGGATGGATGGAGGAGGGGGATGGTTAGGGGAGATAAGGAGAGGGTGAGGGAATGAGGAGAGTGAGATAACGAAAGAAAGGAGGGCTTGGAGTGGGAGGGATGGTAAGGGCAAAAGAGTGGAGGAGCATGGAAGCGCCTTCATGCAGTGCTGAAGCAGTGATGGAGAGCTTGGGGAAGGAGAATAGGAGTGAAGATGGAGGGAGGGACTTGGAAGGATGAAAATGACTTGGAGGGAGCAGTGTTATTGTTGGTTAGGGGTAAAAGCGAGGAAGGGAGGGAAGGGAGAGATGGAAGGAGGATGTAGGGAGGGATGGAGGAGATGGAGGTGGGGATGGAGTGGATGAGATGGAGGGAGGGGGACTGGATGGATGGATGGATGGATGGATTGGATGGATGGATGGATGGACCTCAGTATGATGAGAGACAGTTAGTAGTTTTGTCAGGGCGATTTTCAGAAGGTATGATTTGGTATGGAGAGATGCAGGATAAGGATTCGGGAGGAAGGAGATGAAGGGGAGGGATGGCAGGGAAGGAGATACGACAGGTGGGGAGAGGGAAGGATGAAGGGGAGCAAGGATGGACCTCCGGAGGGCATGGATGGAAGAAGAGAGAGGGTTGGGTGGATGGATGGAGATGGATGGATGGAGGGAGGGAGGGATGGAGGGAGATGGAGGTGGGGATGGGTGGGAAGGCCAAAACCAAGGCACGATTGCCCACATGGTTGGTGCGCGGGTTCAAGGGCCAGCTACTAGACGCTTGAAGGTGAATGAATTTATTGGGCACTTCCTGTGGCGAGGCAATCTCAGCATGCTGCTTATTGCTGTGCCACCTTCACGGAAGGCTGTCTCGGGGTAATAGGGAGTAACGCAAGAAGGAAAAGAGATCAGATTGGGAAGGAGGCGTTGGCAAAGGCACGGAGTAGCCGATGGAATGGAGATCCGGATTGGGCCACAGGGAGTGCAAAAGGCTGCAGACCCGCACGCGCTCCATCGTTCTGGCTCAATTGGAGAATCAGTTATGGGGCCTAATGAGATGAGAACGGGGGGAGGATGAAGGTATTTCAAGGCAGAGATAAATGAGAGCGATGGGATGGATGGAAGAACCGATCCATCACAATGATTGGTGTTGTTCATTGACATAGCGGATACAACCTTGGTAGGAAAGTGAGAGATAGTAAAGCTAGGGAGGGAAGGAATTAGAGGGAGATGGAATGTGGGGATGGGTGGGGAGTCCTGAGAAGGAAGTGGGGGGTGACTAGTTGTATTGTATGGAGAGTATGAGGGAGGATGAGGTGGGGAGAGATAAGGCATAGAGACTATTAAAGTAAGAGAGAAGAAAAGGGACTTTTAGGCAGGGAGGGGGAATCAAGATAGGAAAAGAGGGGGGAAGTTTACAAAGAGGGCGTGAAGGGGATGAAGAAGGAGGGAGGGATGGGTGAGGACCCAATGGAGGTGGGATGGAATAGAAATGTAGGAAGAAGATGAAGGGAGGGATGGAGGGAGGGAGATGGAGGTGGGGAGGGATGCGAACATAAAAATGCGGGGGAGTGGGAGAAAAGGATGGATGAGAAAGGGATGGATATTTGGCGTGAAGAAGGAGAGAGGGTGTGTGGATGGATGCGAGATGGATGGATGAGGGAGAGAGGCTGATGGAGGGGAAGATGAGGTGGGGATGGGTGGTGGGAGAAGGAGGGAGGAAGGGACAGGGAGGGATGGGGAAGATGGAAGGAGGATGCTAGGAGGGATGGAGGGAGATGGAGGTGGGGATGGACGGATGGAGATGGAGGGAGATGGATGGATGGATGGATGGATGGATGGATGGATGGATGGATGGATGGATGGGAGAAGGATGGATGGAGGGAGGGATGGAAGAAGGAGGGATGGATGGATGGATGGATAGATGGATGGATGGATGGATGGATGGATGGAGATGGATAGTTGGAGATGGATAGATGGAGATGGATGGAGATGGAGGGGTGGAGATGGATGAATGGAGATGGATAGTTGGAGATGGATAGATGGAGATGGATGGAGATGGATAGTTGGAGATGGATGGATGGATGGATGGATGGATGGATGGATGGATGGATGGATGGATGGATGGAGATGGATAGTTGGAGATGGATAGATGGAGATGGATGGAGATGGATAGTTGGAGATGGATGGATGGATGGATGGATGGATGGAGATGGATGGATGGAGATGGATGGATGGAGATGGATAGTTGGAGATGGAGGGATGGAGATGGAGGGATGGATGAAGATGGAGGCATGGAGATGGAGGGATGGAGATGGATGGAGATGGATGGAGATGGATGGAGATGGATGGAGATGGATGGAGATGGTGGGCATGAGCAGATGGAAGAAGGATGGATGGATGGAGATGGATGGAGATGGTGGGCATGAACAGATGGAAGAAGGATGGATGGATGGATGGATGGATGGATGGATGGATGGATGGATGGAGCTGGTGGGCACGGACGGATGAAGGAAGGGTGGATGAAGGCTGGAGAGGAGGGATGGCAGGGGGTGTTGTGCGCGATCTGACCCTCTGCTCCCTGCGCAGTGGTGGTGATGTGCATGCACTCGGTGCTGCTGGGCGGCGAGGAGCAGCGCGTGCTCCTGGAGAAGGCGCTGGACATGGGCATGGCCGACGGCACCTACGTCTTCATCCCCTACGACGCTCTCACCTTCCCCCTGCCCTACCACCGCGTGCCCTACCCCGTCCTGGCCAACAGCACCAAGCTGCGCCTGGCCTACGACGCCGTGCTCACCATCACCATGGACTCACCCGAAATCAGCTTCCACGAGGCCCTACGACAAGCACAGGAGGCCTATGAGATCCCCGCGCACATCGACCCCACGCAGGTGGGGTGGGACCCACAGATGTGGGGAGGGGGTGGGGGGTAGAAGACATTGGGGTGATGGGAGGGAAGAGGGTTGGGGTGGGTAGTGGAGTTGAATTGCGACCTAAAGATGTTGGGGGAGAGAAGGTTAAGGTCAATGGGGTTGGGGTGAAGGCAATGGGAACCAAGAACCAAAGACATTGGGGTGATGGGATGGAGGTGGGTTGGGTTGAGGGGTGGAAGAGTTGGATTGAGACCTAAAGATGTTGGGGGAGAGAAGGTTAAGGCCAATGGGGTTGGGGTGAAGGTAATGGGAACCAAGAACCAAAGCCATTGGGGCGATGGGATGGAGGTGGGATGGGATGGGATGTTTGGGACTGGAGCGCATGGATGAGGGGCGGGGAGGAGGAGGTGGGTTGAGGCCTAGAGATGTGGGGGGAGAGAAGGTTAAGGCCAATGGGGTTGGGGTGAAGGCAGTGGGAACCAAGAACTGGAGCCATTGGGGTGATGGGGTGGAGGTGGGTTGGTGGTGGGGTTGGGGTGAAGGCAATGGGAACCAAGAACCGGAGTATTTGGGATGATGGGATGGAGGTGGGATGGTGGTAGAGTTGGGTTGAAGAGAGTTGATGTCAATACGGGGTTAAAACCAACATTATTGATATGGAGGTGGTGGGAACTGGAGCTACTGGGGGGGTGGGGTGGTTTGGGTGATGGGGGGTGGTGGGTTGGGCGGCCATGATGGCGGCCTGTAGGTGCCTCAAGGAGGTGGTGATGGCCAACAAGAGCAGGGGAAAGGGGTCCAACCAGAGGGTCGTAGCCTTGAATATAGAAGCCCACAGCCAACAGGGTTGGGTGGAAGGGGGCCAAACCAGCACAGCCTCATCTTGGCCTCCTCCTGCAGCCAATCCCACCCCAACACCCCCCATCCCACCTCAACACCCCCCTCCTTCCTCATCCCCCCCCAGGTCCACCCTCTCTTCGCCACCATCTACAACTCCATCTACTTCTTGGCCCACGCGGTGGAGGCCACGCGGCGCGCGGGGCGCTGGGTGATGGGCACCAGCGTGGCCGAGAACGCCCGTCAGTTCCAGATGGAGGGATTCTGCCAACCCTTCTCCGTCACCGAGGACGGGGACGTCCGAGTCTCCTACGTGGTGCTGGACACAGACGGCAAAGGGGATCGGCTGTGGCCGGTCTATGGGCTGGAGCCCGGGATACGAGGGCTGGGATATCGCGGCCACTCGGTGCACTGGCCCCACAGCTCCAGCCCTGGGACCGACTCCGGGTGCTGGTTTGAGTCAGGCTCCATCTGCAATGGGGGTGAGCTTCACCAGTGCTGGCTGTCCCTCTGTCTGTCCTTCCATCCGTCCCTCCGTCTCCCCATCCCTTCCTCCATCCATCCATCCCTCCATCCATCTCCCCATCCATCTCCCCATCCATCCCTCCATCCATCCATCCATCCATCCATCCCCAAACTGTCTCCCCATCCCTCCATCCATCCCTCCCTCCATTCCTCCATCCATCTCCCTATCCATCCCCATACATCCCTCTCCCCATCCATCTCCCCATACATCCCTCTATCCATCTCCCCATCCCTCCCTCCATCTGTACCTACATCCACCCCTCCACCCCTCCCTCTGTCCCTCCCTCCATCCCTCCATCCATCTCCCCACCCATCTTTCCATCCCTCCCTCCATCCGTCCCTCCATTGCTCCATCCGTCCCTCCATCTCCCCATCTGACCCTTCATCCCTCCATCTCTCCCTCCATCGCTCCATCCCTCCCTCCATCCCTCTGTCTCCCCATCCATCTCCCCATCCATCTCTCTATCCCTCCCTCCATCCCTCTCCCTCTCCCTCCCTCCATCCCTCCATCCATCTCCCTATCCATCCCCATCCATTCCTCTCCCCATCCATCTCACCATCATTCCTCCATCCATCTCCCCATCCATCCCTCCATCCTTCCCTCCATCCATCCCTCTGTCTCCCCATACGTCCCTCTATCCATCTCCCCATCCGTTCCTCTGTCCCTCAATCCATCCCTCCATCCATCCCCCCATCCCTCCCTCCATCCATCCATCCCTCTGTCTCCCCATACATCCCTCCATCCATCTCCCCATTCCTCCCTCCATCTGTACCTCCATCCACCCCTCCATTTCTCCCTCTGTCCCTCCCTCCATCCCTCCATCCATCTCTCCATCCCTCCCCCCATCCCTCCCCCCATCCCTCCCTCCATCTGTACCTACATCCACCCCTCCATCCCTCCCTCTGTCCCTCCCTCCATCCCTCCATTCATCTCCCCATCCCTCCCTCCATCCCTTCATCCATCCATCTCCCCATCCCTTCCTCCATCCCTCTCCCCATCCATCTCCCCATCCATCCCTCCATCGCTCCATCCCTCCCTCCATCCATCCGTCCCTTTGTCTCCCCATACATCCCTCTATCCATCTCCCCATCCTTCCCTCCATCCCTTCCTCCCTCCATCCGTTCCTCTGTCCCTCAATCCATCCCTCCATCCCTCCCCCCATCCCTCCCTCCATCCATCCCTCCATCCCTCCCTCCATCCATCTCCCCATCCATCCCCCCATCCCTCCCTCCATCTGTACCTCCATCCACCCCTCCATCCCTCTCTCCATCCGTCCCTTCCTCCATCTCCCCATCTCTCCCCCCATCCCTCTCTACATCATCCCCCCATCCATCCCTCCATCCATCTCCCCATCCATCTCCCCATCCCTCCCTCCATCCCTCTCCCCATACATCTCCCCATCCATCCCTCCATCCATCGCTCCATCCCTCCCTCCATCCATCCGTCCCTCTGTCTCCCTATCCATCCCTCTATCCATCTCCCCATCCCTCCCTCCTTCCATCCATCCCTCCACCCATCCCTCCATCCCTCTCCCCATCCATCTCTCCATCATCCCTCCCTCCACCTCCCCATCCATCCATCCCTCCACCCATCCCTCCATCCCTTCCTCCATCCCTCCATCCATCTCCCCATCCCTCCCTCCCTCCCTCCCTCCATTTCTCCACTCCTCCCCCCCCATTTACCCCTCCCCATGTGACACTGGGACACCAATGGGTCCCATGCTTGGCCCAATGGCCGCCATTGGGGGGGGGGTGAAGAGGGGAGAGGTGACCCCTCCATGGTGACCCCCCCCCATGTCACATCCCCCCCCTCCCCCTGTTCCTCCCCAGGGATGGACGCCAGCTTTGTCCTCCTCATCTTCATCCTGGTCTCTGCGTTGGTGGCAGCGGGAGCCGCCCTGGCCTGTTTCATCAGGTGGGACCCCCCACCCCACCCAGTGGAGACCCCCACCCCACCCTCCCAACCCAATGGAGACCCCCCCCACCCCTCAATTCAGGGACATTGAGGCAGTATTTACGTGCCCCCCCCCCCAGGCGGCGCATCCAACAGGCCCAGCTGATGAAGGGACCCAACAAGATCATCCTGACCATGGAGGACCTGACCTTCATCAACACCCAGAGCAACAAGAGGGTGAGGGACCCCCACGGTGGGGGTTGGGGGGGG
>NW_015440179.1:16974-20596 GCF_001577835.2 Coturnix japonica | reverse complement strand
TATAGGGGATATGGGGTATGGGGTGGATATGGGGTCAGCCCTATAGGGGATATGGGGTATGGGGTGGATATGGGGTCAGACAGCCCTATAGGGGATATGGGGTCAGNTGGGATATGGTGTGGATATGGGGTCAGGATATAGGGGATATGGGGTATGGGGTGGATATGGGGTCAGACAGCCCTATAGGGGATATGGGGTCAGGATATAGGGGATATGGGGTCAGACCTATAGGGGGTATGGGGTCAGACCTATAGGGGATATGGGATCAGACCTAAAGGGGATATGGGGTCAGACCTATAGGGGATATGAGGTCAGACTTATAGGGGATATGGGGTCAGCCCTATAGGGGATAAGGGGGGGATATGGGGTCAGCCCTATAGGGGATATGGGGTCAGACCTAAAGGGGATATGGGGTCAATCTATAGGGGAATAGGGGGATATGGGGTCAGACCTATAGGGGATATGGGGTCAGCCCTATAGGGGATATGGGGTCAGTCTATAGGGGATATGGGGTCAGCCCTATAGGGAATAGGGGATATGGGGTGGATATGGGGTCAGCCCTATAGTGGATAGGGGGTCAGCCCTATAGGGGAATAGGGGGATATGGGGTCAGAGAGCCCTATAGGGGAATGGGTGGATATGGGGTCAGCCCTATAGGAGAATAGGGGATATGGGGTGTATATGGGGTCAGACAGCCCTATGGGGAATAGGGGATATGGGGTCAGCCCTATAGGGGATATGGGGTGAGAATGGCCCATGGCTCATTTTCCGGCAGTATCCCCCATCTCCCATTTTCCCCCATGGCTCATTATGTGGCAGTACCCCCATCTCCCATTACCCCCTATGGCTCACTATCTGGCAGTCCCCCATCCCCCATTACCCCCAATGGCTCACTATCTGGCAGTCCCCCATCCCCCATTCCCCCCAATGGCTCACTATCTGGCAGTACCCCATCCCCCATTCCCCCCTATGGCTCACTATCTGGCAGTACCCCATCCCCCATTCCCCCCAATGGCTCACTATCTGGCAGTCCCTGTCCCCAGCCATGGCTCCCATTATCCCCAATGGCTCACTATCTGGCAGTACCCCATCTGGCTCCCATTATCCCCTATGGCTCACTATCTGGCAGTACCCCATCCCCCATTACCCCTAATGGCTCACTATGTGGCAGTACCCCCATCCCCCATTACCCCCAATGGCTCACTATCTGGCAGTACCCCCATCCCCCATTACCCCCAATGGCTCACTATCTGGCAGTACCCCATTATCCCCCAATGGTTCACTATCTGGCAGTCCCCCATCCCCCATTCCCCCTAATGGATCACTATCTGGCAGTACCCCATCTCCCATAGTCCCTCTATGGCTCACTATCTGGCAGTACCCCATCTCCCATTACCCCCAATGGCTCACTATATGGCAGTCCCCCATTCCCCATTATCCCTAATGGCTCACTATCTGGCAGTATCCCCAATGGCTCCCTATATGGCAGTACCCCCATTACCCCCAATGGCTCACTATCTGGCAGTACCCGCATTACCCCCAATGGCTCACTATCTGGCAGTACCCCCACTATCCCCAATGGCTCACTATGTGGCAGTACCCCCATTACCCCAAATGGCTCACTATGTGGCAGTCCCCCCATTACCCCCAATGACTCACTATCTGGCAGTACCCCCATCCCCCATTCCCCCCAATGGCTCAAAATCTGGCAGTACCCCATCTCCCATTATCCCCAATGGCTCACTATGTGGCAGTCCCCCCATTACCCTCTAAGGTTCACTATTTGGCAGTACCCCATCTCCCATAGTCCCCCATGGCTCACTATGTGGCAGTACCTGTAATGCGGCGCAGGCCCCCAACGCCCTGAGCACGACGTCTCCCATTATCCCCTCATGGCTCACTATGTGGCAGTCCCCCATCTCCCATTACCCCTAATGGCTCACTATCTGGCAGTACCCCATCTCCCATTATCCCCAATGGCTCACTATGTGGCAGTCCCCCATCTCCCATTCCCCCTAATGGCTCACTATGTGGCAGTACCCCCATGGTTCCCTATGTGGCAGTACCCCAATTACCCCTAATGGCTCACTATCTGGCAGTCCCCCCATTATCCCTAATGGCTCACTATCTGGCAGTCCCCCCATTATCCCCAATGGCTCACAATCTGGCATTACCCCCAATGGCTCACTTTGTGGCAGTACCCCCATTACCCCCAATGGCTCACTATGTGGCAGTATCCCCACTATCCCCAATGGCTCACTATCTGGCAGTCCCCCCAATCCCCCATTACCACCAATGGCTCACTATCTGGCAGTACCCCCATTATCCCCCATTACCCCCTATGGCTCACTATGTGGCAGTCCCCCATCCCCCATTCCCCCCAATGGCTCACTATCTGGCAGTACCTGGGATGCAGCGCAGGCCCCAAATGCCCTGAGCACGACGTCTCCCATTATCCCCAATGGCTCACTATCTGGCAGTACCCCTATCCCCCATTACCTCTGATGGCTCACTATCTGGCAGTACCCCCATGGTTCCCTATGTGGCAGTACCCCCATTATCCCCAATGGCTCACTATCTGGCAGTCCCCCATCCCCCATTACCCCTAATAGCTCACTATCTGGCAGTACCCCATCCCCCATTACCCCCAATGGCTCACTATGTGGCAGTCCCCCATTATCCCCAATGGCTCACTATTTGGCAGTACCACATCTGGCTCCCATTATCCCTAATGGCTCACTATCTGGCAGTACCCCCATTATCCCCTATGGCTCACTATCTGGCAGTACCCCCATTACCCCCAATGGCTCACTATTTGGCAGTCCCCCATCCCCCATTACCCCTAATGGCTCACTATCTGGCAGTACCCCCATTATCCCCTACGGCTCACTATGTGGCAGTACCCCCATTACCCCCCAATGGCTAACTATTTGGCAGTACCCCCATTATCCCCTATGGCTCACTATTTGGCAGTCCCCCATCTGGCTCCCATGTTTCCCTATGGCTCACTATTTGGCAGTACCCCCATTATCCCCTATGGCTCACTATTTGGCAGTACCCCATCTGGCTCCCATGTTTCCCTATGGCTCACTATGTGGCAGTACCTGCGATGCGGCGCATGCCCCGAACGCCCTGAGCACGACGTCGACGACGCGCTGTGACGTCACCACGTTCCCACCAACCACCGCGGCCCCGGGGGACGGACACAGGATGGAACCTTCCGGAATGATCACGTGGACAGGGGCCAGGCAGCCCTAATTAATTAATGAGTGTTAATTAATTAATAGGAGTCATTAATGGGGGTGTTATTAATGGCTGTGACCCATAGGGGTGTTATTAATAGGGGTCGTTAATGGGGCACAGGATGGAATTGGACGGAACCAGCACCCGGACCCGGGCCAGGCAGCACTAATTAGGAGTCATTAATTAATTAATAGTAATTAATTAGTGGGGGGTTATTAATTGGGGGTCATTAATGGGGGTTGGTCATTAATATGGGGGTAATGTGATGAATGGGGGCTGAGGATGGAACCTTAAGGAAGGACCACCCAGGGGTCATATAATTTGGTGGCAGCAAGGATGAACAACCAGGTGGATCCAAACCGTAGACCGGGGCAGCAGC
>NW_015440179.1:10836-12328 GCF_001577835.2 Coturnix japonica | reverse complement strand
ACCCAGACGGGGGCCAGGCAGCACTAAATATATAAGCGAATCAATTTAATGTAATTAACAATAGTAATTAATCATTAACTAATTAATTAATGAGTGTTAATTAATTAATAGGGGGCATTAATGGGGGTGTTATTAATGGCTGTGATCCATAGGGGGCGTCATTAATGGGGGTCATTAATGGGACACAGGATGGAACCGGGCAGGATGACCACATGGACGGGGGCCAGGCAGCACTAATTAATTAATGAGCATTAATTAATGGGAGTAATTAATTAATAGGGGGTCATTAATTGGGGGTGACCCATAGGGGGTGTCATTAATGGGGGGTGTCATTAATGGGGGTCATTAATGGGACACAGGATGGAACCGGGTGGGATCACAACACGGACGGGGGCCAGGCAGCCCTAATTAATTAATGGGTGTTAATTAATTAATAGGGGGCATTAATGGGGGTATATTAATGGCTGTGACCCATAGGGGGTGTCATTAATGGGGGTCATTAATGGGACACAGGATGGAACCAGGCGGGATCAACACACGGACCGGGGCCAGGCAGCACTAATTAATTAATGAGTGTTAATTAATTAATAGGGGGCATTAATTGGGGTGTTATTAATGGCTGTGACCCATAGGGGGCGTCATTAATGGGGGTCATTAATGGGACACAGGATGGAACCAGACGGAATGACCACGTGGACGGGGGCCAGGCAACCCTGATTAATTAATGAGCATTAATTAATGGGGGTAATTAATTAATAGGGGGTCATTAATTGGGTGTGGTCCATAGGGGGCGCCATTGATGGGGGAGGTCATTTATGGGGGTCATTAATGGGGACTGAGGATGGAACCGTCTGGAACCAGCACCCAGACAGGGATTAATTAATGGTAATTAATGGTAATTAATTAATGGTCATTAATTAATGTTAATTAGTTAATTGGGGGTCATTAATTGGGTGTGATCCATTGGGGGGGTGTCATTAATGGGACATAGGATGGAACCTTCTTTAAGGACCACCCAGACCAGGGCCAGGCAGCCCTAATTAGGAGTCATTAATTAATAGTAATTAATTAATGTGGGGGTATTAATTGGGGGTCATTAATGGGGGTTAGTCATTAATATGGGGGTAATGTGATGAATGGGGNCTGAGGATGGAACCTTAAGGAAGGACCACCCAGACGGGGGCCAGGCAGCACTAATTAGGAGTCATTAATTTATTAATTAATAGTAATTAATGGGGGTTATTAATTGGGGGTCATTAATTGGGGGTGCTATTAATTGGGGGTGTTATTAATGGGGGATGAGGATGGAACCTTAAGGAAGGACCACCCAGACGGGGGCCAGGCAGCACTAATTAGGAGTCATTAATTAATTAATAAGGGGGGGGTCTTTAATGAGAGGGTCATTAATGAGGATGAGCAATTGGAGGGTCCCATAGGGGGGTCCCATTGGGGTCCCATTGGGGTGGATCCCATTGGGGTCTCATTGGGGTGG
>NW_015440179.1:10647-10811 GCF_001577835.2 Coturnix japonica | reverse complement strand
CCATTGAGAGGAGATCCCATTGGGGGGAGGGTCCCATGGTCCCATTGGGGGGGATCCCATTGGGGGGCGTCCCATGGTCCCATTGAGGGGGGGTCCCATTGGGGTGGGTCCCATTGGGGGTCCCATTGGGGGTCCCATAGAAGGGGTGGGTCCCATTGGGGGGT
>NW_015440179.1:6212-8881 GCF_001577835.2 Coturnix japonica | reverse complement strand
TGGGGGTCCCAAGGGGGTCCCATTGGGGTGGGATCCCATTGAGTGGGGGTCCCACTGGGGGGGTCCATAGTGGGGGTTCAATGGGAGGGGGTTCCATTGGGGGGGGTCCCATAGGGGGGCTTCAGGGTTGGGTCCCATTGAAGGGGGGTCCCATTGGGGTCCCATGGAGGGGGGTCCAATGGGGGGAGTCCCATTGGGGGATCCCATGGGGGGGTTTCATTGTGCCGGGTCCCATGGGGGGGGTCCCATTGGGGGTCCCAAGGGGATCCCACTGGGGTGGGTCTCATTGAGGGGGGGTCCCATGGTGGGGGGTCCCATGGTGGGGGGTCCCATTGGTGGGGGGAAGACCCATCTGGGGGTTCCCAGTGGGGGGATCCCAAGGGGGTCCCATGGGGGGGGGTTCCATGGGGGGAGACTCAATTTAGGGGTTCCATTGGGGTGGGATCCCATAGGGGGGATCCCATAGGGGGGGTCCCAAGGGGGTCCCATTGAAGGGGGGTCCCATGGGGGGGTCCCATTGTGGTGAGTCCCACATGGGGGGGCTACGGGAGGGGTTCCACAGGGAGGTCCCATTGGGGGTCCCATTTGGGGTCCCATGGGGGTGGTCCCATTGTGGGGGTCCCATTGGGGTACCATGGGGGGGTCCCATTGTGGGGGTCCCATTGGGTCCCATTGAGGGGGGGGTCCCATATGGGGGTCCCATTGAGGGTGGATCCCATTGTGGGGGGGTCCCATTGGGGTCCCATTAGGGGGTCCCATTGGGGTCCCATTGTGGGGGGGTCCCATTGGGGTCCCATGGGGGTGGTCCCATTGTGGGGGTCCCATTGGGTCCCATTGAGGGGGGGGTCCCATATGGGGGTCCCATTGAGGGGGGGTCCCATTGTGGGGGGGTCCCATTGGGGTCCCATTGGGGTCCCATTGTGGGGGGGTCCCATTGGGGTCCCATGGGGGTGGTCCCATTGTGGGGGTCCCATTGGGGTCCCATTGGGTCCCATAGGGGGGGGGTCCCATTGTGGGGGTCCCATTGGGGGTCCCATTGATGGGGGGGTCCCATGGGGGTGGTCCCATTGTGGGGGTCCCATTGGGGTCCCATGGGGGTCCAATAGAGGGGGGGTCCCATGGGGGTGGTCCCATTGTGGGGGTCCCATTGTAGGGATCCCATTGGGGTCCCATATGGGGGTCCCATAGAGGGGGGGTCCCATTGTGGGGGTCCCATTGGGGTCCCATATAGGGGTCCCACGTGGGGGTCCCATGGGGGGGTCTCATTGAGAGGGGGTCCCATTGGGGTCCCATGGGGGTGATCCCATTGTGGGGATCCCATTGGGGTCCCATATAGGGGTCCCACGTGGGGGTCCCATTGGGGTGGGTCCCATGGCAGGGGTCCTATTGGGGTCCCATTGAGGGGGGGTCCCATATGGGGGTCCCATAGAGAGGGGGTTGCCATTGGGGTACCATGGGGGTGGTCCCATTGTGGGGGTCCCATTGGGGTCCCATGGGGGTGGTCCCATTGTGGGGGTCCCATTGTAGGGATCCCATTGGGGTCCCATATGGGGGTCCCATTGAGGTGGGGGTCCCATTGAGGTCCCATTGTGGGGGTCCGGTTGTGGTACCTGGTTGAGGGGGATGTCGTGTCCCACCATGCAGCGCAGGCAGTAGATGAGGGCGGACAGTGTGATGGAGCGCGGGGCGTTACAGTTCCCATAGACCTCAGGGCCCGACCCCGAAAAGTCAAACACTGCACTGCCCTATAGGGAACAATGGGGTCTATGGGGTCTATGGGGTCTATGGGGTCTGTGGGGTTACAGTTCCCATAGACCTCAGGGCCCGACCCCGTAAAGTCAAACACCGCGCTGCCCTATAGGGAACAATGGGGTCAGGGGGGTCTATGGGGTCTATGGGGTCAGTGGGGTCTATGGGGTCAGTGGGGTTACAGTTCCCATAGACCTCAGGGCCCGACCCCGAGAAGTCAAACCCCGCGCTGCCCTATAGGGAGATATGGGGTCTATGGGGTCAATGGGGGGACAATGGGGTCTATGGGGTCTATGGGGTCAGTGGGGTTACAGTTCCCATAGACCTCAGGGCCCGACCCCGTAAAGTCAAACACCGCGCTGCCCTATAGGGAGATATGGGGTCAGTGGGGTCTATGGGGTCTATGGGGTCAGGGGGGTCTATGGGGTCAGTGGGGTTACAGTTCCCATAGACCTCAGGGCCCGACCCCGTAAAGTCAAACACCGCACTGCCCTATAGGGGACAATGGGGTCAGGGGGGTCTGTGGGGTCTATGGGATCTATGGGGTCTATGGGGTCTATGGGGTCAGTGGGGTTACAGTTCCCATAGACCTCAGGGCCTGACCCCGTAAAGTCAAACACCGCGCTGCCCTATAGGGAGATATGGGGTCTATGGGGTCAGGGGGGTCTATGGGGTCTATGGGGTTAATGGGGTCTATGGTGTTACAGTTCCCATAGACCTCAGGGCCCGACCCCGAAAAGTCAAACACCGCGCTGCCCTATAGGGAATATGGGGTCTATGGGGTCTATGGGGTCAGTGGGGTCAATGGGGGGGTAATGGGGTCTATGGGGTCAATGGGGTCTATGGGGTCAATGGGGGGTCAATAGGGTCTATGGGGTCTATGGGATCTATGGGGTCAATGGGGGGGCAATGGGGTCAAT
>NW_015440179.1:4460-5180 GCF_001577835.2 Coturnix japonica | reverse complement strand
GGGTCTATGGGGTCAATGGGGGGGGCAATGGGGCTATGGGGTCTATGGGGTCAATGGGGGGGCAATGGGGTCAATGGGGTCTATGGGGTCAATGGGGGGGCAATGGGGGCAATGGGGTCTATGGGGTCAGTGGGGGGCAATGTGGTTACAGTTCCCATAGCCCTCAGGGCCCCATGTTCCCCCTGCCCCATAACCTGACCCACCTCGCTGGGGTTGATGCTGACTCGGAGGCAGATTGGGGTCCCGTCGTCCAAACGATCCTCGGCCTCCAGCTCCGCCCCACAGCGCTGCGCCACCCCACGGAGCAGCTCCCGCACAGACCGCTCTGCGTTGGCCTATGGGGCAGGGGAGACCCCATAGGGACCCTTAGGGACCCTAATGATCCTAATGACCCATAATGACCCCTTAGGGACCCCTAACAAACCCTAATGACCCCTTAGGGACCCCTTAGGGACCCTAGTGACCCTTAGGGACACTATTGACCCTTAGGGACACTATTGACCCCCTAAGGACCTCTTAGGGACCCTAATGACCCTTAGGGACCCCTAATGACCCTTTAGGGACCCTAATGACCCCTAATGACCCCTTAGGGACCCCTAATGACCCTTTAGGGACCCTAATGACCCCTTAGGGACCCTAATGACCCCTTAAGAACCCCTTAGGGACCCTAGTGACCCCTTAAGGACCCCTTAGGGACCCTAATGACCCTTAGGGACCCTA
>NW_015440179.1:1595-3855 GCF_001577835.2 Coturnix japonica | reverse complement strand
CTATTGACCCCTTAAGGACCCCTTAGGGACCCTAGTGACCCTTAGGGACACTATTGACCCTTAGGGACCCCTAATGACCCCCTAAGGACCCCTTAGGGACCTAATGACAATTAGGGACCCTAATGACCCTTAGGGACCCTAATGACCCCCTAAGGACCCCTTAGGGACCCTAGTGACCCTTAGGGACCCTAATGACCCTTAGGGACCCATTGATGACCTCTTAGGGACCCTAGTGACCCCTTAGGGACCCTATTGACCCTCAGGGACCCTATTGACCCCTAAGGGACCCTATTGACCCTTAGGGACACTATTGACCCTTAGGGACCCTATTGACCCTTAGGGACACTATTGACCCCTTAAGGACCCCTTAGGGACCCTATTGACCCCTTAAGGACCCCTTAGGGACCCTAATGACCCTTAGGGACACTATTGACCCCTTAAGGACCCCTTAGGGACCCCCAATGACCCCTTAAGGACCCCTGAGGGACCCCTAATGACCCCTTAGGGACCCCCTAATGACCCATTTTGACCCCCTAATGGCCACTTAGGGACCCTAAGGGACCCTTAGGGACCCCTTAAGGACCCTATTGACCCCTTAGGGACCTAATGACCCCTTAGGGACCTAATGACCCTTAGGGACCCTATTGACCCTTAGGGACCCTATTGACCCTTAGGGACCCTATTGACCCCCTAAGGACCTCTTAGGGACCCTAATGACCCCTTAAGGACCTTATTGACCCCTTAGGGACCCTAATGACCCTTAGGGACCCTAGTGACCCCTTAGGGACCCTAATGACCCCTTAATGACCCTTAGGGACCCTAATGACCCCTTAGGGACCCTATTGACCCTTAAGGACCTTATTGACCCCTTAGGGACCCTAATGACCCTTAGGGACCCTATTGACCCCTTAGAGACCCCTTAGTCACTCCTAATGACCCATTAGGGACCCCCTAAAGACCCCTTAGGGACCCTATTGACCCCTTAGGGACCCTTAGGGACCCCTTAAGGACCCTAATGACCCCTTAGGGACCCTAATGACCCTTAGGGACCCTAATGACCCCCTAAGGACCCCTTAGGGACCCTAATGACCCTTAGGGACCCATTGATGACCCCTTAGGGACCCTAATGACCCCTTAATGACCCTTAGGGACCCTAATGACCCTTAGGGACCCTATTGACCCCCTAAGGACCCCTTAGGGACCCTATTGACCCTTAGGGACCCCCTAATGACCCCTTAAGAACCCCTTAGGGACCCTAATGACCCTTAGGGACCCTAATGACCCCCTAAGGACCCCTTAAGAACCCCTTAGGGACCCTAGTGACCCCTTAGGGATCCTAAGGGACCCCTGATGACCTTTAGGGACCCCTAATGACCCCTTATTGACCCCTTTTGACCCCTTAAGGACCCCATAGGGACCCCTTAGTGACCCTTAGTGTCCCTAATGACCCTTAACGACCCTTAGGGACCCATCAGTGACCCCTAATGACCCCTTCGTGATCCTTAGGACCCTTAGGGACCCATAATGACCCCTTAATGACCCTTAGGGACCCATAATGACCCATAATGACCCCTTATGGACCCATAATGACCCATAATGACCCCTTAATGACCCTTAGGGACCCCTTAAGGACCCTAATGAACCCTTGAAGGACCACTTAGTGACCCTTAGGGAACCCTAATGACCCTTAGGGACCCCTTAAGGACCCCTTAGGGACCCTAACGACCCCTTAGGGACCCTAACGACCCCTTAGGGACCCCTTAAGGACCCTAATGACCCCTTAGGGACCCCTTAGTGACCCCTAATGATCCCTTAGTGACCCTTAGGGACCCCTAATGACCCTTTAGGGACCCTAATGACCCCTTAGGGACCCCTAATGACCCTTAGGGACCCCTAATGACCCCTAATGACCCCTAATGACCCCTTAGGGACCCTAATGACCCCTAATGACCCCTAATGACCCCTTAATGAGCCTTAGGGACCCCTTATTGACCCCTAATGACTCCTTAGGGACCCTAATGACCCCTTAAGGACCCTAATGACCCCTTTAAGGGCCCTAATAACCCCCTAGTGACCCCTTAGGGACCCTAATGACCCCTTAGGGACACATTGATGACCCCTTAAGGACCCTAATGACCCCTTTAAGGACCCTAATAACCCCCTAGTGACCCCTTAGGGACCCTAATGACCCCTTAGGGACTCCTGATGACACTTAGGGACCCCAATGACCCCTTAGGGACCCCTAACAAACCCTAATGAC
>NW_015440179.1:0-1280 GCF_001577835.2 Coturnix japonica | reverse complement strand
CCCTTAGGGACCCTAATGACCCCTTAGGGACTCCTAACAAACCCTAATGACCCCTTAGGGACCCCAATGACCCCTTAAGGACCCTAATGACCCTTTAGGGACCCTAATAACCCCATAGGGATCCCTTAATGACCCTTAGTGACCCTTAGGGACCCCTAATGACCCTTAATGACCCCTTAGGGACCCCTTAATAACCCTAATGACCCCTTAGGGACCCCCTTTTGACCCCTAATGACCCTTAGTGACCCCATAGGGACCCCTTAGGGACCCCTCAATGACCCTATATCCCCCCCATCCCCTCAGTACCCGGATGTGCTCCATNTAATGACCCTTAGTGACCCCATAGGGACCCCTTAGGGACCCCTCAATGACCCTATATCCCCCCCATCCCCTCAGTACCCGGATGTGCTCCATGACCCCTGGTAACCCCTCAATGGCCCATAATGACCCTCAACGACCCCATAGGAACCCCTTAGTGACCCTTAGGGACCCCTAATGACCCCTAGTGACCCTTTTTGACCCCTTTATGTCCCTTAGTGATCCCTAATGACCCTTAGTGACCCCATAGGGGCCCCTTTTGGCCCCTCAATGACACTTAGGGACCTCTAATAACCCCTTAATAACCCCATAGGTACCCCCTAATGACCCTTAGTGACCCTTAGGGACCCTTAGGGACCCNCCTCAATGACACTTAGGGACCTCTAATAACCCCTTAATAACCCCATAGGTACCCCCTAATGACCCTTAGTGACCCTTAGGGACCCTTAGGGACCCCATAATGACCCTTAGTGTCCCCTTAATGACCCTTAGTGACCCTTAATAACCCCATAGGGACCCCTTAATGACCCTTAATGACCCTTAGGGACCCCATAATGACCATTAGGGACCCCATAATGACCCTTAGTGACCCTTAATGACCCCATAGGGACNCCCCATAATGACCCATAATGACCCTTAGGGACCCATAATGACCCTTAGGGACCCCATAATGACCCTTAGTGACCCTTAATGACCCCATAGGGACTCCTTAATGACGCTTGGTGACCCTTAGGGACCCCTAATGACCCCTTAAGGACCCTAATGACCCTTAGGGACCTTTAGGGACCCCTTAGTGACCCCTTAAGGACCCTAATGACCCTTAGGGACCTCTAATGACCCCTTAGGGACCCCTAATGAACCCTTATGGACCCCTTAGGGACACCCAATGACCCCTTATGGACCCCTTAGGGACCCTAATGACCCCTTAGGGACCCTAATGACCCCTTAGGGACCCTAATGAC
>NW_015440178.1:19554-20668 GCF_001577835.2 Coturnix japonica | reverse complement strand
TATGGGGCTCTATGGGGTATCTATGGGGCTCTATGGGTCCCTATGGGGTATCTATGGGTCTCTATGGGTCCCTATGGTTCTCTATGGGTCCCTATGGTTCTCTATGGGGTCCCTATGGTTCTCTATGGGTCCCTATGGTTCTCTATGGGGTCCCTATGGTTCTTTATGGGTCCCTATGGTTCTGTATGGGGTCCCTATGGCTCTATGGGGTCCCTATGGTTCTCTATGGTTCTCTATGGGGTATCTATGGGGCTCTATGGTTCTCTATGGGGTATCTATGGGGCTCTATGGGGCTCTATGGGGTATCTATGGGGCTCTATGGGGTTCTATGGGGTATCTATGGTTCTCTATGGGTCCCTATGGGGTATCTATGGGTCCCTATGGTTCTCTATGGTTCCCTATGGGTCCCTATGGTTCTCTATGGGGTCCCTATGGTTCTCTATGGTTCTCTATGGGGTATCTATGGGTCTCTATGGTTCTCTATGGGGTTCTATGGGGTCCCTATGGCTCTATGGTTCTCTATGGGTCCCTATGTGTCCCTATGGGTGGGTACCAGACGCTGTCGGTGTTGAGCCGCTCCAGGGGCTTCATGTTCTCATCAAAGTAGATGTCCCTATGGTTCTCTATGGGTCCCTATGGGTCCCTATGTGTCTCTATGGGTCTCTATGGGTCTCTATGGGTCCCTATGGGTCCCTATGGTTCCCTATGGGGTATCTATGGGGCTCTATGGGTCCCTATGGGTCCCTATGGGTCTCTATGGGTCCCTATGGGTCTCTATGGGGCTCTATGGGGCTCTATGGTTCTCTATGGGGTATCTATGGGGCTCTATGGTTCTCTATGGGGTATCTATGGGTCCCTATGGTTCTCTATGTGTCCCTATGTGTCCCTATGGGTCCCTATGGGTCTCTATGGGTCCCTATGTGTCTCTATGGGTCTCTATGGGTCTCTATGTGTCTCTATGGGTCCCTATGGGTCTCTATGGGTCTCTATGGGTCTCTATGGGTCCCTATGGTTCTCTATGGGTCTCTATGGGTCCCTATGTGTCTCTATGGGTCCCTATGGGTCTCTATGGGTCTCTATGGTTCCCTATGGTTCTCTATGGGGTCCCTATGGT
>NW_015440178.1:0-14819 GCF_001577835.2 Coturnix japonica | reverse complement strand
ACCCAACAGAACCCCATAGAACCCAACAGAACCCCATAGAACCCCATAGAACCCCATATAGACCCAACAGAACCCCATAGAACCCAACAGGACCCCATAGAACCCCATAGACCCCCCATAGACCCCATATAGACCCAACAGAACCCCATAGACCCCATAGAACCCCCCATAGACCCAACAGAACCGGATATTGGGCCGGTACCGGTGGTGACGAACCCCATAGACCCCATAGACCCCATAGACCCCCCATAGACCCCATAGACCCCCCATAGACCCCATATAGACCCAATAGAACCCCATAGACCCCATATAGACCCCATAGACCCCATATAGACCCAACAGAACCCCAACAGAACCCCATAGACCCCATATAAACCCAGCAGAACCCCATATAGACCCAATAGAACCCCAATAGGACCCCATAGACCCCATATAGACCCCATAGACCCCATATAGACCCAACAGAACCAGTTATTGGGCCGGTACCAGTGGAGACGAACCCCATAGACCCCATAGAACCCCATATAGACCCAACAGAACCCCATGTAAACCCAACAGAACCCCATAGAACCCCATATAGACCCAACAGAACCCCATAGAATCCCATATAGACCCAACAGAACCATAACAGAACTCCATAGAACCCCCATAGACCCCATAGACCCCATATAGACCCAACAGAACCCCATAGATCCCATATAGACCCAACAGAACCCTATAGACCCAATAGAACCCCATAGAGCCCCCATAGACCCAACAGAACCATAACAGAACCCCATAGACCCCCCATAAGCCCCATATAAACCCAACAGAACCCCATAGAACCCAACAGAACCCCATAGACCCCCATATAAACCCAACAGAACCGGTACCGGTGGTGACGACGCCGGCGAAGACCCAGCACTGCCCGTACCGAACCCCCCATAGACCCAACAGAACCCCATAGACCCCATATAGACCCCATAGACCCCCCATAGACCCAACAGAACCCCATAGAACCCCATATAGACCCAATTGGACCCCATAGACCCCATAGAACCCCCCATAGACCCAACAGAACGGGTACTGGGCCAGTACCCGGTGATGAACGAACCCATGACCCCCATAGACCCACAGAACCCCATAGACCCCATATAGACCCAATTGGACCCCATAGACCCCCCATAGACCCCATAGACCCCATATAGACCCCCCATAGACCCCATAGAACCCCATAGACCCATTAGAACCCCATAGATCCGGTACCGGTGGTGACGACGCCGGCGAACACCCAGCACTGCCCGTATCGAACCGGGGCCCCCCCGCGGTGATAAGAGCGAAGGATCTCGACGGAACCGGCCCACGACGACGGGTTGGTACCGAGGGAGTAATCGCCGGTCCAGTTACCAACCAGAACACCATTGTCGTCCAATGAGTTCACCTGAAATGGGGCGAAAAACAGTGAAATTGGGCAAAATTGGGGCCAAAATCCCACTAAAATACCCCAAAATTGAAATAAAATACCCCAAAATCCCACTAAAATCCCACTAAAATACACCAAATCTGCCCCAAAATCCCACTAAAATACCCCAAAATTGTACTAAAATACCCCAAAATCCCACTAAAATACCCAAATTCTACTAAAATACCCCAAAATCCCACTAAAATCCCACTAAAATACCCCAAAATCCCACTAAAATACCCCAAAATCCCACTAAAATACCCAAATTGTACTAAAATACCCCAAAATCCCACTAAAATACCCCAAAATCCATCAATATCACCCCCAAAAACCCCAAAAATCCCCTAAATCACACTAAAATCCCACTAAAATACCCAAAATCAACCCTACAATCCCACTAAAATACCCAAATTGTACTAAAATACCCCAAAATCCCTCAAAATCACCCCCAAAATCCCAGTAAAATACCCAAATTGTACTAAAATACCCCAAAATCCCACTAAAATCCCACTAAAATACCCAAATTGTACTAAAATACCCCAAAATCCCACTAAAATACCCCAAAATCCCACTAAAATACCCAAATTCTGCTAAAATACCCCAAAATCCCACTAAAATACCCCAAAATCCCACTTAAATACCCAAAATCCCGTTAAAATACCCCAAAATCCCACTAAAATACCCCAAAATTGAACTAAAATACCCCAAAACCTACCTAAAATCCCCAAACCCCAAACATCCCCAAATCAACCTAAAAATCACCTAAAAATGGGGTTGAACCTTGGGCAAAATTGGGCTCTTTTCAGACTCGAATTGGACCCAAATGGACCCAAATCTGGGTGAAATGGGACCCAAAAACGGCCTCAGATGACTCCAGATCCCAACCAGAACCCCATTGTCGTCCAATGAGTTCACTGGAAAATGGGGCGAAAACCAGCGCAAATTGGGCAAAATCCCATAAAATTACGCCAAAAATTATGGAACTGAAATACCCCAAATCCCCAAACACCACAAAATACTTCCCAAAACCGCCTAAATCCTAGTAAAATCCCACTAAAAATACACCAAAATCTGCCCCAAAATCCCACCTGAAAATCCCACTAAAAATCCAACATCCTTAAAATACTCCCAAAATCCAACTAAAATACCACAAAACTTGTACCTAAAATCCCCCAAGAATCCCCAAAAATCCCCCAAATCTGCCCCAAATCCTACTAAAATCCCCCAATAATCCCGACTAAAATCCCACTAAAATACCCAAATTGTACTAAAAACCTAAAAATCCCACTAAAATATCCCACAATTGACCCTAAAACCTACTAAAATAACCCAAAATCCCACTGAATACCCAAAATCCTACTAAACCCCCAAAATCCCTCAAAATCACCCCCAAAAGATCCCAGTAAAATACGCAACATTCGTAACTAAATACCCAAAATCCCACTAAATCCCACAAAATACCAAATTGTACTAAAATACCCCAAAATTGTACGTAAAATACCCGCCAAAACCCACTGCAAAAATACCACCCAAAATCCCACTAAAATAACCCCAAAATTGAAACTGAAAATACCCCAAACCCACTAAAATACCCCAAATCCTATGTAAGTCCTGACCCAGCTCCCAACCAACCCATTGTCGTCAAGGGGAGTTTCACTAAAAATGGGGCGAAAAAGGGCAAAATTGGGCAAAATTGGCGCCAAAAATCCCACAAAAATACCCAAAATTGAACTAAAATAACCCCAAAATCCTCAAATCTACCCCGCAAGAACCCCAAAATCCCCCAGATCAACCCAAAATCCCATTAAAATCCCCCAAAATCCCACTAAAATCGTCACTAAAATAGCCCAAATTGTACTAAAATACCTGAAAAATCCCACTAAAATACCCCAAAATGCCTAACTAAAATTCCCTCAAATCCCACTAAATATACTCACAAATTCTACTAAAATACCCAAAATCCAAAATCCACTAAAATACCCAAAATCCCACTAAATAGCCCAAAATCCACTAAATACCCAATATTATACTAAAATACCCAAAATCAAATAATAATCCCACTAAAATAACAACCAAAATCTGCCCCAAAAATCCCACTTAAAATACCCCAAAATCCACTAAAATCCCCCAAACCCAAAATTCCCCAAATCCCACTAAATACCCAAATTTTACTAAAATACCCAACAAATCCCTCAAAATCCCACTAAAATACCCAAAATCCACTAAAATCCCACTAAAATACCCCAAAATCCCACTAAATACCCAAAATCTGAACTAATACCCCAAAATAACCCCAAAATCCCACTAAACGATACCCAACATCCCACTAAATACCCAAAATCCCACTGAAATACCTCAAAATCCCATTAAAATACCCCGCAAAATCAGCCCCAAAATTGCCGTTTTTAACTCCCAGAATTTCCCCAAAATCGCCATTTTTAGCCCCAGAAATTGCCGCAAAACTGGCCGTTTTTTAGCCCCAAAGACTCCACCCATGGGAGCAGACAACGACCCTTGGCCACCATCAACTGGGTCCCCACCCAAAAATAACCCCCCAATAACCTCATTTCTGCCCCCAAAATTTGCCAGAAATTGCTCGTTTAGCACCCAAATTTGCCACCAAAATTGCCGTTTTTAAGCCCCAATGCCGCAACAATCTGCCATTTTTACGCCCCAAAACTCACCAATAAGCAGACACAAACCGCTGGCCACCATCACTGGGTCCCCCTTAAAAGAAACCCCCAAACAGCCCCCTAATAATCCACCTCAAAACCCCCCAAAAACCTCATTTCTGCCCCAAATTTGCCCAAAATTGCCATTTTTAGCCCCAAATTTGCCCAAAATCGCCGTTTTTAGCCCCAAAACTCACCATAGCAGACACGACCCTGGCCACCATCACTGGGTCCCCCCCCTAAAATCCCCCAATATCACCCCAAAAAACCCCCAAAAATCAACGCCTCAAAACCTCATTTCTGCCCCAAAAATTGCCCAAAATTGTCATTTTTAGCCCCAAAATTGCCGCAAAATCGCACGATTTCTTTAGCCCCAAACTCACCAAGCGGCACAGGACCTGGCCACATCACTCGGGGGCGCGCTTAACAATCCCCCAATATCACCGCCCAAAAAAGCGCGCCCAAAAACGGCCCAAAGACCTCATTTCTGCCCCAAAATTGCTGTGTTTTAGCACCCAAAATTGCCCAAAATCGCCATTTTCTTGCCCGATCCAAAACTCACCATAGCAGTAGCAGACACGACCCCTGGGCCAACCATCACTGGGTCCCCGTCCTTAAAATCCCCACCATCTCACCGCGCCAAACAAAGCCCCCCAAAAACACCCCAAAACCCCCCAAAAACCTCATTTCCTTGCCCCAAATTTGCCCAATGCCATTTTTGCCCCAAATTTGCCGCAACATCGCAGTTTTAAATGCCGCCAAAACCACCATAGCAGATACAACCCCTGGCCACCATGAACGGGTTCCCCCTCCCCCAAAACACCCTACACCAAAAAACCCCAAAACCCCCCAAAAACCTCATTTCTTCCTGCCCCAAATTTAGCCCAAAATTGCCCATTTTTAGCCCAGAAATTTGCCCAAATCGCAGTTTTTAGATCCCCAAAACTCACATAGCAAGATACAACCCTGGCCACCATGACGGGCCCTCCCCCAAACCACCCCACGCAAACACCCAAACCCCCCAAAAACCTCATTTCCTGCCCCAACATTTGCAAAATTGCCGTTTTTAGCCCCAAAATGTGTCATTTATTTTAGCCCCAAATTTGCCGCAAAATGGCCGTTTTAGCCCCAAAACTCACCATAGCGGACACGACCCTGGCCACCATCAACCGCTTAAAATCCCCCAAAAAAACCCCCAAACAACCCCAAAACCCCCCAAAAACCCCATTTCTGCCCCAAAATTGCCCAAAATTGCCGTTTTTAGCCCCAAATTTGCCCAAAACACCGCATTTTGCCCCAAAACACCTCACCATAGGCAGACACGAACCCTGGCCACCATCACTGGGGTCCCCCCAAAACTCCCCCCCAAAAACCCCCCAAAACCTCATTTCTGCCCCAAATTGCCCAAAATGTGTCATTTTTAGCCCCAAATATCGCCCCAAAATGGCCGTTTCTTAGCCCAAAATCACCATAGCAGACACGAACCGCTGGCCACCATCACTGGGTTCCCCCCCCAATAATACCCACAAATCAACCCCAAAACCCCCAAAAATCCCATTTTCGCCCGCAAATTTGCCAGATATTTGCCGTTTTAGCCAAAATGTCATTTTTTAGCCCCAAAATTGCCCAAATTCGAGTTTTTCAGCCCAAAACTCCACCATAAGGGCAAGACACGACCCTGGCCAACCATGACGGGGTCCCCCCAAAAACCCCCCAAAACCGTGCATTTCTGCCCAAATATTGCTGTTTTTTACCCCCCAACAATTGCCCACACAATTGATCATTTTTAATACCCAATATCTATGGCCGCCAATAATCAGCGCCCGTCTTTAGCACCCAAACTCACCATACGCAGACACGACCCCTCGGCCACCATGAACGGGGTCCGCACTCCTCCGAAATACCACCCACAAATCAACCCCAAAACCCTGGCCCAAAAACCCAATTTCTGCCCCAAAAGTTGCCCCAAAATTGTCAGTTTTTTTTAGCCCCTAATTAGCCTGCCCACAATCAGCAATTCTTTTCAGCCGCCAAAACTCAACCATATGGCCAGACACGATCCCCTCCGGCCACAAGTCACCTACCCGACTTAAAATCCTCCCCACCAAAAAACAACACCCCACAATCACCCCCAAAGACCCTCAAACCAAACCCCCAATCCCACCCCAAATTTGGCCCAAAATTTGCCATTTTTCAGCCCCAAAATTGCCAACAATTTTCGCAAGTTTTTTTTGCCCCAAAACCACCACTGGCAGACACGCACCCCTGGCCCCCATGACGGGGTCCCCCATTAAGAGACACCCCCCAAGTCCCCCCCTAAATCCACTCCGCAAAATTCCCCTCCACAAACCTCATCTTCATGCCCCGCGCAAATGCCCAAACTTCCAGTCATTCTTTCACGCACCTCAAATTTGCCCATAAATCCGCCCAATTCTTTAAACCCCCAAAACTCACCCATAGAGCAGACACGAACCTCTGGCCACCCACTGACGGGGTCCCCCCCCCAAAATATCCCCCCAAAACACCACAAATCTGCCCCAAATTTGCCCAAAATTCGCCGTTTTTAGCCCCAAAATTGTCCATTTTTAGTCCCAATTTGCCCAAAAATACGCCATTTTTAGCCCCAAACTCACCTTGCAAAGAACCAGACCCTCGGCCCCACATCACTAAGAGGCATCCCAACCCCCCACACCCAACCCAACAATACACCAAAATCACCCCAACCTCCCCCCCCAAATTCAAAACCCCCAAAACCCCAAATTGTCAAATTTTCTTAGCCCCAAATTTGCCCAAAACTGGGCCGTTCCTTTTTAGCCCCCAAAAACTCACCATAGCAGACACGACCCTGGCCCAGCCATCCAACTGGGTTCCCGCACCCCCCCCATTGGTCTCGGCCAAAATACCCCCCATCAAAACCCAAACCCCAATATTCCGCCACCAAAAATTGCTGTAACCTTTGTAGCCAAAATTGTCAATTTTAGCCCCCAACTTTTGCCCCAAAATCCGCGTTTTTTAGCCCAAAACCTCACCAATCGGCGGACACAGACAACCCTGGCCACCATCACGCCCGCCCTTAAAAATCCCCCAAATCACCACCAAAAAAGCCCCCCAAAAACGCCCCAACAACCTCATTTCTGCCCCAAAATTGGCCCGTTTTTTAACCCCAAAATTGCCCAAAATCCACCCCGAGTTTTTTGCCCCAAAACTCCACCATCGTGGACACGACCATCACTGGGTCCCCCCCCCCCAAAATACCCCCCCAAGCGAACCCCCCAGAAACCCCCACAACTCTCCCCAAAATTGCCTACCAAAATTGTCATGTTTTAGTCCCAAAATTGCCAAATTTCCATATTTTAGCCCCCAACAATTGCCAAAAATGGCCGTTTTAACCCCAACTTCACCATTGCGTTGCACTCCTACAACCCTGCGCCACCCATGCACCTGGGCTCCCCCCTGGCGTGTGCGGCAATCCGGCCCGTCAGATGCTCCAGGCATGGACAAACCAGCGCGTCGAGACGACCCCGGGCGTCAGAAACTGACCCAAAACACCGCAAATTCAAACCCAAAATTCACTACCCCAAACCGGACCAAAATCCTCACATCTCTGAGACCCAAAATCCCCAAAGACTTTGACCAAAATGACCCAAATTTCACCCAAAATTCACAGCACAAAACCTCCCCCCCCGAATAAACACAAAATCGACAATTTTTGGGACCCCAAAAAAGCCCAAAATCCCGCCAAATCTCAATCCCAAATTCAGACGCCCAAAAGTCCGACCTCCAAAATCCCCACATGCATTCTGAGCCCAAAATCCCCCAAATTTGACCCCAAAATGCCGCCCCGAATTTCACCCAAAATTCACCAGCACAAAACCTCCCCCCGACAACCAAAACAATCGAATTTCTGAACCGCAATAATGCCCCCACACAATCCCCACATTCAACCCAAATTCAGACACCAATGAACCCCCAAAACCCATGTTCCTGAGCTCAAACATGCCCAAATTTGACCAAAATGCCCCACAATTCACCCCAAATTCACAGCACAAAACTCCCCCCCCCCGAACCAACTAAAAATCGACATTTCTGACCCCCAAGCCCCCAAATTCCCCCAAATCTCAAATACCCAAATTCAGACCCCAAAACCGACCGCGCAAAACCCCACACATTTCCATGAGGCCAAAATACCAGCACATCCCCAAACTTTGAACCCCAAAATGCCCAATTCACGCCCCAAAAAGCCCCCCAGAATTCAACCCAAAACTGACCCGAAACCCCCGGCGTCAAATTGAACCCAAAATACACCCAAATTCAACCCAAAATCTCACACCACAAATCCGCAAAATACAAAAAAAACCCAAAATTCTGACCCACACACACACACCAAAATCTTGATGGCCAATTTTTGGGCCTGTTTGGGGCCTATTTTAGGGTCAAATCTTGAAGTTTGGGTCAAATCTCCTCATTTTGGGCCCATTTAGCCACTCTTTGGCCAAATCCCCCCATTCTTGGTCCCATTATTGGCCGGCCATTTCAGCCATTGTTTGGATGTCATAATTCCAAGCCATTTTCTATCCCCATTTCAGTTCCATTTTCGTCCCATTTTCTGCCCCCATTTCAGCCCATTTTTGGGGCCACCAATCCCTCGCCATTTTTTGGCCCCATTTCAAACCATTTGTACAATCTTTGGGCCCATTTCAGCCCATTTTGGGCTCATTTTGGGCCCAAATCCCCCCATTTTTCCCATTTTTCAGCCCCATTTTGGAGCCAAGGATCCTCCATTTCTGGCCCATTTGGTCCCATTTTCAACGCCCATAGTTTCGTCCCATTTTTGGGCCACCATTTCCAGCCCATGTTTGGGCCAGAATGTCCCTCCCAATTTTCATGGGCCCATTGTCGTTCCATTTTGGTCCATTTTCGTCCCATTTGTCGTCCCACTTCATCGCCACTTTTAGCCCATTTTGGGGCCAAATATTTCTCCATTATTCTAGGTTCATTTGGGCCCATTTCAGCCGAATTTATGGGCTCATTTGGGCCAAATGCCCCCCATTTGGAATCCACGATGTCAGCCCATTTTTCATCCCATTTTGGGCCCATTTCAAACCCATTTTGGGCCCTCATTTCTGGTCCCAATTCAGCCCAATTATTCGTCCATTTTGGGACAAACCATCTCCCCCGCATTTGGGTCCCATTTTGCCCCTGATATTCACGCCATTTTCCCATCTGCCCATTTTCAACTCCCATCTCTCTTGCCAACCCCATGTTCAGCCACCAATTTATCACGTCCATTTTCGTCCATTTGGGCCCCTTTCTAAGACGCATCCTTGGTCCCACTTTCTTGCCCCATTTTCATACCCCCGCCCAGTTTTTCGGGGCCAAATCTCCTCGATTCTTTGGGCCTCATCCCTTCCAGCCCCATTTTGGTCCCAGTGTTCCACCCCCTCTTCCCTTGGGCTCTAAATCTTTGCTATTTTGGTAACCTGTTCCATAGTGTCCCATCCTTTAGCGGCATTCTCACCCATTTTTGGGCCATCATTTTGGGCCCAAACTTCCCCGCCCATTTTGGTGTTCATTGGCCCCATTTCTCATCCGCCATTCAGCACCATTTTTTGTCCCACTTTGGTCCCCATTTCGCCCATTTTGGAGCCAAATCCCACACCCCAATCTTCGAGCCCCCCAAATACCTCGCCCCATTCTCTGCGCCCATCTCTTCAGCTCCAGTCTCTCGTCCTCACTTTCTGGGGCCCAATACTCCCCATTTTGGTCCATTCCTCCTAATGCCCATTTTCCGGTCCCCCACATTTTTTTATTCCACCGCCCCACGGCCTCGCATTATTTTTCCCATTCCCCTATTTTTCTTCAATCCCATTTCACAGATCCATTCCCCCACCCCAATTCCATCACCCCCCACTCACCTTTGGGTTAAAGTTCCTCGCTCATATTACCGGTTACCCTGCCTCCATCACTAGTGCCATGTTTCGAGCCCACTTTTCAGCCCCGATTTTGGCGGCCCAGTCATCTCCCCTCATTTTGGGCCTCATTTTGGGCCAAATCCCTCCATTTTTGTCCGGCCATTTCAGCTCCCATTTGGGGGCAACATCCCATTTTTGTCCATTTTTGCAGCCCCACTTTTCATCCGCATTTTCAATCCTCCATTTTCGGTCCATACTTTTGCCCATCTCAGCCCCCCATTTCAGATCCCATTCTTCGCCCCACCCATTCTTGGCCCACTTCTTCAGCCATTTGGGGATCATTTGCGCCCCACTCCATCTTCTTCCAGCTCACCCCATTTCAGCCCATTTTGGTCCCATTTCCTGGCCCCTCATTCTCAGCCCATTTTGGGGTCATTCTCCTCGCAGCCCCCATTCCAACGGCTCAAATTTTCTGTCCCACATTCTCATGCCCCCGCATTTCTTTGTCCCATATTTCATCTCCCATTTTTCCGTCCCATTTCCAGCCCATCTCTCTGCGGCCAAACTCTCCACCCTTTCATCCCAGTTTTGCCCTATTTCACCCATTCTTGGCCCCCATTTCTTTTGCCCCCATTTTCGCGGCCCATTTCTGGCCCAACATCTCCCCGGAGGGAGAGTTGGGGGCCCATTTCCAGCCCATTTTCGTCCCTTTTGGTCCCATAATTCAGCTCATTTTGGGGCCAAATTTCTCCAGGTTCTTAGGTTCCATCCTCATTGGCCGCCCCATTCAGCACCCTTTTGGGCTCATTGTCTTGGGCCCAATCCCGCCCACACTTCTTTGGATCCCATTTCAGCTCCTTTCATCCCATTTCCTGGCCCCATTCTTTCCATCTCGCCATTTCCATCTCCATTTTTGTAACCCCCCATTTCTAGACCATTTCCATCCCATCTTTGGGTTATTCACATGCTACATTTTGGTACCTGTCCATTAAGTATCATTCTTGTAGCCCATTTCTAGCCATTCTCTGGGCCCGATATTAGGACCGCAATTTTGGCGCTCATCCTTGCACTGGCCCCAATTTGCAGCCTTATTCTCCTCGAGGGCAAATCCTCTCCATATTCTGCCCATTCTTGGGCCAATTTCATGCCCATTTGGTCCCATTTAGCCATCTTTGGTCCAGTTCCTCGTATCCATCTTGTCCCATTCACTCAGTGCCCCATCTCCTTCAGGCGCCGCCATAATTCCTCCCCCAATTTCTGGGTCCAACCCACTTCATATCTTGGGGCCATAAACTCTCCTCCCTCATTTTGGTCCCAATTTTCCTGCCCATTTCAGCGCCATTTTTGCTGGGTCATTTTGGCCCAATAACTGTCCCTCACCATTTTTGGTCTCACTTTTGGCCCCTCATTCCTCAGCCATCTTTCTCTCCACATTTATGGGCCCTATTTCAGCCCCATTTCTCGGGGCTACAAAATCCCCCCCTTTTGGTCACCATTTGGCCATTTTTCGTCCCATTTTGAGGCCCCAACAGATCCCCCATTTCATTCGGCGCCAATCTCCCAACTAATTCACTCGGGCACCATTCACTCAGTCTCCACTTAATATCCCATTTTCTAGCCCCCCACTCTGTTGGGGCCATCTTTGCCAGGCCCCCATTTAGGGTTACATCCTTTGGGGCCAAAATCGCCCCCCCCATTTCCTTCTCGTCTCTACTGTGGGCGGGCGGCGGGGGGGGGCGGGCGGGGAGGGGGGCGCGGCGGCGGGGGGGGGGGGGCGCGGTGGCGGGGGCGGGGGCTGGCGCGGAGGGGGCCACCCCCCCCCCCCCCTCCCTCTTTTCTTTCCGCTCCTCCCTCCCCGCCCCCGACCCCCCTCCCCACCCATACCCCGCATCCCACTCCCCCCAACCCCCCATCACAAAAAAAACCCCCCCACAAAACACCACACACCCGGCGGCGCGCTCCCCCCCCCCACCTCCCCCCCCCCCAACCCACCACCCCGCCCTCACCACCGCCTCCACACCCCACCCACACCCTTCTCGTCCACCTTCGCTCTCTCCCCCCCGCCACCTCGCACCCACACCGATGCTACCATACCCCCAACCCACTCCCACCCTGCTCCTTCTCCCATCCCCACCAAAGCCCACCGCCTCTCATTCCTCCCCATGAGACGGACGGCGGCTGGGACGGCAGTCGGCAGCCCCGCGGCGGGTCCCAGGACGGGGGGAAAGAGGCCGCGACCAAAAACCCCACGGCTCTACCAACCACCTCTAAAACACAAACTAATACCACATACAAAACATTCCACCCAAAAACCTACCCACCCTGTACCCCTAAAACACCCGCAGATCAACAACCCACACACAAACCACTCCCACACCACCCCGCTCCAGGGTAAAAAAAGAAGGAAAACAGAATAAAAATTAATTTACTTTCCAAAACACCAAACGAGAATAAAAATTCAGTACATCCACAACAAACAAAGTAAAAAAGATACACTTAGATTCCAAGACGAATCCCTCAGAAAAGCAATACAATAGTCATTATACCCTCCCTTTACCAGAATTGGTTTCGTGACGCCATTTTCCCTTGATTCCCATTGGTGTTTATGTATGCATATATATGAGAACAAAGATAAGATTGGCAAATAGCTTAAACAGAGCATTTATAATCACAATCTTTCTTCAAAGATAAGTAAGCGCTGAGTGGAACTGGCAGACTGTTCATCGGGAAAAAATGGGTGATTCCATTATTAAACTTTATCCACTTGCAGCATCAACGTTATATATGAAGGCCCCAATACATATCACTACGTCATTACGATAACTAATCACAGTAATGCCAATGAATTACCAGATTCATAATTGGAACTGACAAAGCAATCCTAGAGCTACCACTCGGTTCTGCGATTCAATTGGCTTCAAACCACAGCAAAAGGAATGACATAAAACAACAGCATTCGTAAGCTCAAGAGGATTAGGCCAGTAGCAAATAAAAAAAATACATATAGCGGCCATATTAATAAATCATTACTGAAGTTATAATAAGCACCGTGCAATTAGACCTTAAGGGAACTGGACATCAGTGATGAAAGAAATGGGAGGTTGAATGACTCTGAAAAGACGGGTTTTGCCCTAAAGTGAATACTGTTATATATTGTTTTGGGGCTCTAAATCAAATAAATATATACGTCAGGAAATTCTCTACTTGTTTTGGGAAGGTTGGATTTTTCAGATACAAATGGTTCCACATGCATGAAGAGGAGAAATCTTTATTACAGCGTACGGACGACAGAACATCCACAATTCAAAACTGGACAGAAATTGCTAAGACAGATAATAAGGAAAAATTAAGCTAACCGCCTCACAATACTCAAACATGCCATCACCAGATGAAAAATAAATATTCAAAAAGCGAGGCATTCCAGACATCTCCACAGACATAGGGGAACTAGGTTGGAATAAGCTTGCTACTGTAAACTTTTACCATGATCACAGATATCCCTTCAAAACTGCAGACTCCTTCGACAAGTCTAGCTGGCCAGTAGCAAGTGGGAATTGCAATTTAATTGAATCTAATATGTTTCCAGATCCAAGAGCTTCATGGCTGCAGTTTAATTACCCAGGGTTTCATATCACCTACCTCAGACTCATAGCACCCAAACAACTAGTAGCTGTCTGGAGAACAAACAAAATATTCCATGAGATATACATAAAATAGTGGAAAAAGCTGGCAACACTACTTAGAAAAGCAGTAACAAGGATATTTACTCAGCACCCAGACCAGTAAATAATATCCACCAATAACATACACAGCTTGTAACAAGCAGCGAAGTTGTAGTAAAAAAAATAAACAGAAAATTGAATACGAGTTACCAACCCATAAATCTGCCAAATCACTAACTCAAAGTCAAAGGGAAAGACAAAACAATTTTCCATATGGTGACTTTCTTTTTTCCAGTTTTGGCCAAAAGGAAGCGGATCATCGACAATTCTACGATCAGCCTAGGATGTGTCCACTAAACAACTACGCCTAGAATCTCCTGCGCATAGAGCCCAATGCTTACAGGGATATATTCCACAAACAGGACCGTTAGGCTCTGTCTCACAAGCTACGTTGCCACAAATAAGTTATCAGATACTCAACGAATAGAAAAAAATCACATTTCAAGATAATCTGAAGTTGAATTGACATCCAATTGCTAACGTATCCTGTCACACTGCTTTTGAATTTTAACAACGGGAAGGAGAAGGCAAGTAACGGGAACATCATTGAAACGAATCTTCTCTAAAAGTTTCGGTGATACACAACTGTAATGTATGTACAATATGCTGATGCCTGAAAGGAGACGGGGGGATTGGGCGGAGCGGGAGGGCATGGAGGGGTGAGAGGCGCGGAGGGAAGCGGGGGAGCGGGGCGTGGGGCGCGGTCTGGGCGCACGGTGTGGGTGTGAGGCGCTGCGTGGCGGTGGGTGGAGGGGGGGGGGTTGGGGAGAAAAGAAAAAGGGAGGAAAAGGGAAGCAAAGGCAAAGTTAGGAAGGAGAGGCGTGGGTACAAGGAGAGTGGGAAACATGAGGACAATTTTGGGCCAAATTCCCCAATTTGGGCCTTTGTCCGCATTTCAGCCATTTTACTTCCTATTTCCTTACTCCCCATTCTCTTCCTTCTCCATCCCCCCCCTTTTTTGGTGTTAATATTTGCTAATTTTGTACCACTGTCCATCAGTAGCACTGTATGAGCTGCCCCATCTCTCAGCACTCTCTGCAGCCCATAACTCTCCCCATACTTCCTGGCCCAC
>NW_015440177.1:18503-20834 GCF_001577835.2 Coturnix japonica | reverse complement strand
GGGGGGGGTCATTAATTAACTCCTGGGGGTGTTAATTAGCTTTAATGGGCCTTAATTAGACATGGAGGGGGAGGGGCTTAATTGCCTTATATGGATGCGGGGGTTAATTAGTTAATTAGTCGATTAATTAAGGCCTAATTAAGGGCTTAATTAATGCTTTGGGTTTAAGTGGCTCCTAAGGGGGGGGGGGGGTATTAATTAACTCCGGGGGTGTTAATTAGCTTTAATGGGCCTTAATTAGACATGGAGGGGGAGGGTCTTAATTACCTTATATGGATGGGTGGGTTAATTAGTTAATTAGTTAATTAATTAGGGCTTAATTAAGGGCTGAATTAATGCTGTGGGTTTAAGTGGCTCCTAATGGGGGGGGGGGGTATTAATTAACTCCGGGGGGGTTAATTACCTTTAATGGGCCTTAATTAGACATGGGGGGGGAGGGGCTTAATTACCTTATATGGATGCGGGGGTTAATTAGTTAATTAGTTGATTAATTAGGGCTTAATTAAGGGTTTAAGTGGTTCCTAATGGGGGGGGTAATTACCTTATAAGGAGGGGTGGGTTAATTAGGTAATTAATCAATTAGGGCTTAATTAAGGTGGGGTTAATTAGTTAATTAGTTAGGGCTTAATTAAGGGGGGTTAATGAGTTAATTAAGGCTTAATTAAGGGGAGTTAATTAATTAATTAGGGCATTGATTAATGCTTTGGGTTTAAGTGGATCCTAAAGGGGGGGGGTGTAATTAATGAGTTAATTATGTAGTTAATTGGAGTTAATTAGTGTGAAATTAATTACCCCCCCCATGGTGTTAATTAAGGTTAATTAATTAATGAGTCCTAATTGGGGTTAATTAACCTACAGGGATAAGGTTTGTTAATTGACCCTTATGGTGTTAATTAGCCTTGAATTAATTAACCTCGGGGTTAATTAATGATGTTAATTAACCCGGGATGGGGTTAATTAACATGAGATGGGCTTAATTAATATTAATTAATTAATGTTAATTAACCCTCATTAGTTTTCTCTTTGGGGGGGGGGGGAATGAATAGCCCCTAATGGGGTTAATTAACATTCATGGGGTTAATTAACATTCACGGGGTTAATTAGCCTTAATGAGGTTAATTAGGTCCTTAATGAGGTTAATTAATTATGTTAATTATGTTAATTAAGCGCCAAAGAAGGAGGCGAAGAAGAAGGAGGAGAAGAAGGAGGAGCCGCCCCCTCAAGGTCATTAATTAAGGGGGGGGTCGTTAATTAGGGTCATTAATTAGCATAATTAATTAATTACTTGGGGCACTCAATGGTCTCTAGTTAATTAAGGGGGGGGTTAATTAGGGGAGGGGGCCTTAATTAGGGGGGCTAATTAAGGGGATATGTTAATTAAGGGTCTAATTAAGGGTGCATGCTAATTAAGGGGGCAGATATGCTAATTAAGGGGGGTAATTAATGGGTTATGCTAATTAAGGGGGATAATTAAGGGGGTATAATTAAGGGATCTAATTAAGGGTGTATGCTAATTAAGGTGAGTTAATTAATGGGGTGTAATAATTAAGGGGATATGCTAATTAAGGGGGGTTAATTAAGGGTGTATGCTAATTAAAGAGTGGTAATTAAAGGGTGTATGCTAATTAAGGGTGGTAATTAAAGGGTGTATGCTAATTAAGGGGGGGTAATTAAGGGGATATGCTAATTAATGGGGGCCAATTAAGGGGTGTATGCTAATTAAAGGGGGGTAATTAAGGGGGTTAATTAAGAGTATACGCTAATTAATGGGGGCTAATTAAGGGGGTATACTAATTAAGGGGGGGTTCTAATTAGGATAGGGTCATTAAGAGGGAATATTAATGAAGCTCATTAATTAATTAACTCATTAATTAGTGATTAATTAATCGCTTTATTTTCATTGCAGAGCCCAAAGATGAAGCACCGGGTGAGTGACCCACAGCGCCCCCTATGGGCTGCCCCATAAGTGGGACCCATAAGTGGGGCTGGCCCCATAAGTGGGACCCTATAAACTAAATGGGACCCCATAAGTGGGGCTGGCCCCATAAGTGGGACCCCATAAGCTAAATGGAACCCCATTGACCCCATAAGTGGGGCTGGCCCCATAAGTGGGACCCTATAAACTATATGGGACCCCAATGGGACCCCATAAGTGGGGCTGGCCCCATAAGTGAGACCCCATAAGTGGGACTGACCCCATAAGTGGGGCTGGCCCCATAAGTGGGACCCCGTAAGTGGGACTGACCCCATAAGTGGGACCCTATAAACTATATGGGACCCCATAAGTGGGTCTGGCCCCATAAGTGGGACCCTATAAACTAAATGGGACCC